>NW_028327182.1:63171249-63474279 GCF_987537825.1 Furipterus horrens
AAAAAAGAAAGAAAGAAAGAAAGAAAGAAGAAAGAAGGAAGGACAGGAAGGAAGGAAGGAAGGAAGGAGGGAAGGAAGGAAGGAGGAAGGAAGGAGGAAAGAGAAAGAAAGAAAGAAAGAAAGAAAGAAAGAAAGAAAGAAAGAAAGAAAGAAAGAAGAAGAAAGAAAGAAAGAAAGAAAGAAGAAAGAAAGAAGAAAGAAAGAAAGAAAGAAAGAAAGAAAGAAAGAAAGAAAGAAAGAAAGAAAGAAAGAAAGAAAAGAAAGAAAGAACGAAAGAACAGAAAGAAAGAAAGAAAGAAAGAAAGAAAGAAAGAAAGAAAGAAAGAAAGAAAGAAAGAAGAAAGAAGAAGCCCTCGGTGGGAAGGCCACCCTCCCCTCCACACCCCCACTCTTATTAGGGTTTTCTGGACCCAAGGGTAGGTAGGACGACGACCATGTCCAGCTTGAAGCAGCTAGAGGAGCTTGAGACCTTCTCCCATTGTCCTTTACAAGATTACAAAGGGTCCTAATATTTGAGAGGGGGGGGATAGTTAATTTTTACGAACCAGGGGTACGGACTTGGGGGGGATTGCTGGAGGAGGGGGGTGCCTGGGGGGAGGGGAACAAGGGGGAGAAAATTGGAACTGTTGTAACAATATAATCAATAAAAAACATAAAAAAAAAAAAAAAGAAAGAAAGCCCTCGGATTTTACATGCTCTCCCTACCAGTCAAACAAGCTGCCTGCTGCTGAGCCTCTTTCTTATTGACTGGGACTACCATGGACAGCAGTTTCTGTTTAATTTTATTAGAAATTCTCTGACTACCAACATAGGTAGTTCCCAAGAACTGCACTTGTTGAACAGATCCTTGGATCTTTTTAGGGTTGACAGCCCAGCTTGCTCATGTCATAGTTATATCACTTTATATAGGGCCAGGTCAATTTGTTTTCTAGGCTGGCAATAAGAATATCATCATTATAGTGGGTGACAAGTACTTCTCAAGATAATTGAGCTTGCTGTACATCAAGCCTTACCTATTCATGACGTATTTTATAGGAGTTGTTACTAAATTCCAAGTGAACATAAATTGGTCCTGATCTTCATATAGCAATGATATTGATAAAAAGGCATTATCCAGATAGGTAACAGTATACTGATGGGCTGCTATCACCTCTGATGGTAAAGATACAAGGTAAAAAATGGCATCTCATTATTTAATTTGTACTTGTTCAATCTCAGCCAGCATGACCAGGCTTTTAAACTGTGATGATGTGGTATGTAACCCTACTGCCTGAAGCAAATCTTGAATTAACAAAGTGATTTGATTTTCCCTACTTAGTAGACAATACTGCATTTTTGAATAACTTTTCAGGGCTTGAGCAACTTAGGTGGTAAGCAAGAGTAGACTCACCCAACTTGTGTGGCTCCAATCTTCTGCTGTGAGTGGGAATATCCCCTGAGGCTGTGAAGGTGTTTTGTACTGCAAGCAGCCCACAAATTTCAATATCTATAATGTATTCAGACTTGGGGACCACTGTCATAAGTACCAAAAATAACCTAAAAGACCCCACCCATAAAGGTATGCAAACTTGTCTGACATGGGTGACCACAATTGTCCTAAGTGCCCCCAATGACAATAGCTTCCCTAAGTAGGGACCTTGGGTTATTATTACTTATACACCAGACTCCAACAGCCACGGCAAAAACTGAATCCCCATTTTTTGCCCTGCTTCCTACACAGAAGCATATGTTACCTGCATGAATGGACGTCCTTGGCCCCACACTTAACTATTGTTTATACAAAGGAGCCTTGAGTACTCAAACACCCATTTCCCCAGACAGTGGTCAGGGACTCTGAGGGTTGCTCTGATATTTCTTTATTTGCCATGGTTATCATTAAAAATATCATGTCCTCCAGTCTGTGAGTACAGGGTACCTTTCCACTTATTTATGTCTTTAATTTCTTTTAATAAAGATTTGCAGTATTCATTATACAAGTCTTGCATTTATTTTTAATTACTTTATTGTTTTGAATGTTAGTGTTAGAATCTTCAGCATTTTCTACATTTCAGATCATATTATCTGCAATTAGAGATAATTTTTTAAATTTCTTTTTAATGTGGAGGTTTTTAATTGCCTAGGCTAAGAATTTCAGTACAATATTTAATAGAGGTGAGAGATAAGACATCTTTATCTTGCTCCTTGTCTTAATGGGAAAGTTTTGTTTTACATCATTAAGTATTATGTAAACTATAACCTTTTCATAGATGTCCTTTATAAAAGTTGATAAAGCCTCTTTTTATTCTTAGTTCTATCTCTAGCTTCCATTCATAGTTGCTATTCCTAGAGGCTGTTTTTTTTAATAATTTTATTTATTTATTTTTAAAAATAATTTATTTGTTTATTTTATTTTTAGAGAGAGGGGAAAGGAGAAAGAGAGGGAGAGGAACATCGCTGTGTGGTTGCCTCTCACTCGCGCCCCCAACTCGGGACCTGACGTGCAACCTAGTCATGTGCCCTGACTGGGAATCAAACCAGCGACACTTGGCTTGCAGGCCGACGCTCAATCCACTGAGCCACAGAAGCCAGGGCTTGAGGTTTTTATTTAAATCATAAGAGGGTGTTAGATTTTGTCAAGTGATTTTCATGCATCATTTGAGATGCTCATGGGTTGTTTTTTTTTTTTTTTTCTGATTCTGTTAATATTTTATGTTGTATAAATTTATTTTTGTATGTTGAACCAACTTTGCATTCCTGGGTTAAATTACGCTTAGTCACAGTGTATAGTGTTTTTAATATGCTCCTGCATTTGCTTTACTAGTATTTTGTTGGGAATTTTGCATATATATTTATAATAGATGTTGGTCTATAATCGTCTTGTAATATCTTTATCTGGCTTTGTTAGCATGGTAATACTGGATAAAAGGAATGATTTAGAAAGTGCTCCCAACCCCTCCCCCCCAAAAAATCTTTGTCTTTGCAGAGGGCCTCTGTTTGTGGGTTAGGACACACCCTTAACACCCAGCCAAGAAGTTGAAAACTCTGACTTAGCCTTCACTTCTTCTCTGAAAGTTTTATTGTCAACCAGAAATGAGCACTTAAGTTCTTCTCAGGACTTTATTGAGAATATGTACAGCATGGACATGTGTGTGGCCTTCATAATTTCAAGTAATCTGTTGAAGCTTTTCAAAGCTCTTATTCTCCAAAGTATCTCATTCCCCAAACTTTCCCCATAGAAAAGCCTATCTGTTTAGTCTTTTGTTTGTTCCATTTGTTATCAATTGCCTCAGATAACAATGAATAACATATTTTCCTCTATATGTTTTAGACAAATGCTCACAGGTAGCAGTTTTAGCATTGGTTAAATTCTTAGTTGGGTGAGATAAAGAGAAACCTCTTTAACTAGGCATCCAGATATAGTCACCTGGAATCAATAAACAAACACATACATACATACATGTAAAACAGATAAATATAAAACATAGAATTATTTGCAAATGAGGGTAGTTCTGCTCCCTCCTGTACCTGTAATAGAATCCAGGCTGTCATTTTCCAGGATACCACTAAGCTGGGAACTGGGATTTGGAACAGGGTTAAGTTAAAATGACAATTTGTACTTGCCAATATGCAGACACTTTTCCTGAACGAATTCCCTTTCTTTGTTGTTAGCTTTTAGATAATTTTCAGAGTTCTGAAAAAGCTTATTCTCACATTTTTGCCCAGTTATTTCACTGATTTTTATAGATAGGCAAACTTCAGAGTTTTTAATCTATTATTTTTGTTACATTTTAGGAATTTAACCATCCACTTTTGTATTAATATTAGTGCTCACCTCAAATGGAAGCAAGCCAACTGACATAATTTCTGAAATCCTGAAAAGATGCAATCCATATGTATAAATACATTTAAATTTATTACTACTGCTCTCATTTTCTTTTAGCGATTTTATTCATTATGAATAGAGGTCATCTCTATAGTCTTTATTTTTCTTAAATTAGACTTTATGCAGTGTACTTCAAGTCATAATAACAAAATTATGTAAACATTAAAGCTATAAAATTGAAAAAATTCTTTATTTTCTTCCACAATAATTTATAAAAAATCAAGTTATGTCTCTATGGGATTTTAGGATTCATGCATCAAAGTGACAGAGTGGAAAGTTAAGAAATCATGCTCTATCCCCTAGAGCCTGCCTCCAGGTTGGGACCAGATGGCCCTTTTACTCTCCTCTGTAAGCAATTGGAATGTTTCTGACTGCAGCTGTACCATAGAGGGAAATGTTCAGAAAGTAGATGTATGAAATGAAAACCTAAAGAAAGCTTCACTCAGCAAGTTTAGTCAGGTTCTGTCTCTGACCTATGAGTAAAATAAAAACAAACAAAAGAAAACATAACACCAAAAAACTATAGTCTCTACATTACTGAATAACAGACTCGATGTAAGCATGTTTTCTATTGTTAATATCATGACCAAGTGACATATACATATTCAAACCTATAACAGGTCATAAAATGACCGTATTGTCTAATAAAGCAAAGAGCACTCATTGCTAACTGTCTAAATTATTAAGGTTTTGGAAAAATACAAAAAATTTAATAGTAGCTTATTTGCCATTTTGTATCATTAAATATATATTGAAAAATGAGTATGTGGTAGGTATGTTTCAAGATTTATAGATTAAGTCTGTCAAATAAAATACTAGATGTCCAGTTAAATTTGAATTTCAGATGACACACAAATTTTTAATGGATATTCTAAATATTGGGACATATGAACACTAGTTTTTATATGAACTTCAACTCTAAATGGGAATCTTATCTGTATTTGCTAAGTATGCCAATATTACTAGATACTGGCTGATTTTATTACCAAGTGTAATTAGATCAGGAAATATCATACAGAGAAATAAGTGCAATAAGGATGCTGTGGAGGATATAAAAGTCTCCTTAGATTCTCAGAGAAACTTTCTGGAAATATTGATATAGTGTCTAAGCTAAAATTAAGATATAAATCACAGGAGAAAGGTAAAAGGAAGAATAACATAGTTAGAAGGAAGAACTTGTATAAGCTCCTGAGAGCATAAATGGACCTCTATGAGAACTTATAATTTACATTCCCAGAGTATAGAGCAGCAGATAGAAACTTTATATGTGAACTTAAAATCTCTTGTAGACAAAATAACTAAGTCTATATATCCCAAGGTTAAAAATGAATTGTGAAGGAGTGCTTGATGGGATCACTATGGAGAAATCTCACTTCGCCTACACTCAGGGGTCAGGCCTGAGCAGAGGGATTGTGTCAGCAGCATATTGCCATGTATGATGGTAGTTTAGACCAGAGGAATGAGGATGGAGATGGAGAAAGCAAAATATATTTGTGAAAGATCAATGCAAGTTACTAAAAGATGAAATATGGGAGAATGTATGACAGAGAGGGGTCAAAATGAGATTTAAATTTCTATCTTTGGCAAATGGGTGTATAGGGTGACCTGCACTGAAACAGGGAACATCAGAGGAAATAGAAATTTAAAAGAGTTTAATTTAGGAAAGTTAAAAGAGACATCAAATTCAAAAAGTTTGAATACTAGTTTACATATATATATACACACACACACACATACATATATATACACACACATGCACATACATATATATACACATACACAATTTACTACATATTTGTCTATGTGTGTGCTAAAATATATTTTATATATGGACCAAAAAACATATGTATGAGTCACCATTCTGCTGATGATACTCGAAGCTTTTGGAATGGACCTGCTCACCCAGCAATAAAAAGATAGATTGAGAAGAAAGGATCTGCAGTAGAACCCTAAGGATTCATAACCAATGATGTTTAAGAAAGTGGCAAAGAAAGAGTTGCCAACATGGGACAAATAAGATATCACACAAAGTTAGAGGGCTGTGTGCTAATAAAATATCCCAAAAGAGGAAGATTTGATTAGGAGGAATGATCAATAATACTAATATAAACATGGAGATAAAGTAAGAAACACATAGGTGAATAAAGAACCCACTAAATTACATATCATGAAGTATATTGGTGGCAATATCTATAGTTCACTAGCTTACTGCACCTATTTTTCTTTTAGATTTACTCAGAAAACAAAATATTTTACTTTGAAGTCAATTTAATTTTATATTTAATTTGTGATCAATTTATCATCATAATTATCACTATTTTTTCATTCAGTAGCTGAAAACCTAAGGTTTTGGCTGGCTGTAAAGTTCTTCTTAGGCCTCTTGGACCTGCTTTTCCTGTCTGAAAAAAAATGTAGTCCCATTTCAGCAAAGGGAGAAAGAGGCAGATGTGTCTTTCCTTTATGAATCATATTCTATGAGTATGTTTTAAATATTTTATTTATTTGTTTTTATAGAGAGGGGAAGGGAGGGAGAAAGAGAGAGAAAGAAATATCAATGTGTTATTGCCTCTTACAGGCCCCCAGCAGGTGACCTGACCCACAACCCAGGCCTGTGCCCTGACTGGAGATCAAACTGACAATCCTTTGTTTCACAGGTCAGCACTCAATCCACTGAGCCACACCAGCCAGGGCCTATGAGCATGTCTTAGAGTGTACATTAATTCTAATTAAAATTCTATAGGCTTGAAAATATTTTCTCTATTTAACAGATGAGGAAACAGAGGCTTAAAGATATTTAGTATTTTATCCAAGGTCACATGAAGAAAATGGGATTCAAATCCAAGATGCTTAAAGCCAAATTTTAGTTATATCCCATTTGGCATTGTGAATCAATCCTGAGAAGAGGACTCTGGAATTAAGCCGTCAGTACTGTGTGATAGAGGCAACATCATTGGATTGTAGGAAATTTAGCTGGAATTTGCTCTACCTTTTGAGAAATTTTGGGTGAGGATGGAACTAGAGCTTTGAATGAGTAGCAAATGTACATGGAGAGTATAAATTCTTGAGGATGGAACATATTTCAGGGCTCAACATCAGAGTATGCAGCTCAGGGAATAATAGTGAGGCAGTGATGTGCTAGAGCCAGCTCATATGTACTTATAAGAGGTGATGGTAAAATTTAAAGAAAATCTTCAATCTGATTTTTAACACAACCATTATTAAAAATCACATAGTTAATATACTTATTAAATTAATTATACTAAAACAAGTATTTTTAAAACTCATTATTTCCTAATTATTTTACTATAGTTTCTTATTATCTATGCTTTTGGAGTTATTGATGCCTATTTTTTTTGTAGTGAAAATTATGTGTTACTTATTGTATGTTCCCTCCCAGCTTTCTGTTCAGTGACATCACATTGATAGCATGACATTGGTCATGATAGGAGTATTTATACAGTGGAAATTGGCAATCTCTACAAAGTGAGGCTTCAATTTTTGTTTTGTAGACTTCCAAGGCTTAAAAAATTGATAAAGAGAAAAGTAAATAAGGCAGAGTAAATTTTAAAATGTGCTGTGTTTCTCACTATTCTAAAAAGAGCACACAGTTTTGTCAATAATGGGTGAATTGCAATCATAGGTTGGCTATAGAACAAGATACAAGATTTTCACAAAACAAAATACATTCTGTAGAATGTATAATAAAGTATTTTATATTGTATTAATATTTGTAAATTACTTGCCATATATCTTTTACATCAATAAAATATAACACAAACTTACACACACACACACACACTTTATTTTTGTCTGGATAGATAAATTTTAAACATTTCCAATATGCTACAGAATGATGGGGGTAGAATTGATGAGTTAAGCTGGTACTAGTCAACATACAAAAATCAGAAATGGAACATAGATAAAGCAGACGCAGATAGCACTGTTAAAACACAGTGAACTTAATTCTTGCAAAGTGCTGTGTCAATAATCATGGCCCTATCAATACGGCCCTTTAGTTAGAATAAACACAACAAATACTTAAAGCTGGGGAAAGCTGGTTATGTTTATGGAAATTCATTTAAAACTTCAGACTAGAGGAAAAGAAGAAGTGGGGAAGAAACTGAGAATCCATGCCTACATCCCTGCATTTTCCTGGAGTTGAACATTACAGAGATAAAAATCACCTGCTTCAAATTATTAAAATGAAGAACTTTGGCAAATAGGTGTTTTCAGGTTCTTTTGCTCATCATTTATCAACCCTAGTCAATATAACTCAATGGGAAGTTGATTTTCTATGTACTATGTACCTCAGATAAATTATGTTTGCAATATATTTTGCATTAAACCCTTCTAGTTTTTAGGAAGGTTTTTTTGTTCACAAATAAAATTTGTAATGTAGTTTTATTAAAAATTTGGCTTTATTCTTCAGTTATTTATAAAGTGATATTACATTAAATGGTCATTTAAAAGTCATTCTATTGCTATACAAACTCCATTAACTTTGCATATTATGCACTGTACATATATATTTCTTTCTCAGTAGTCTTAGGAATTAGATCCTAAGTCCTCCATTTTCTATGATGGAGTAGTTTTTCCGGAAGATTTACATTTTTTCTCCAAAATGTAAGAATTTTATTAACAACATAAAAGACATTTTATAATTCAAATTTCTTTAATTTTTTTTGCTAATTTAAAGCAATTGTTTTAATTCAAGATTAGTTCTCTCAAGTAGAAAACTTTTCTCACTTTACATGTAAAAACAAGCTACTCATTTTATTTTCTTCTGCAAGATTTTGAGATAGAAAAAATAAAAATAAGAATTTTAAGTGCTTTTTTTACTCTAATCTTTATTTATTATTTTATTGTATTTTTCCACTTTCATTTGTCCACTTTATACCCCCCCTATCTTCTACAAGCACCACACTGTTGCCCATATATATGAGTCTCTTTTCATTTTTGCTCAATCCCTCTGCCACCTAATCAAACAACCCCAGAGCTGTCGGTGCCTTTTTTTTTTTTTTCAAATAAAGCAAAGTTAACTTCAGAGAGGGAGCTGAAGCAATGACAATAAGAGCATTGCCTCAAATTAAAAAAAAAAAAAGAAGCAATGGTGAAACTATCCAATTACTATTCTATTGTTTTCCCTAAACAATTGGATCACAGGGTTATACCCTTAATTCCATGTAAGAATAGCTATCAAAAAAACACCACAGATTATGAGGAGCTCACAAATTAACTATGAAGTGGTGATATACTCAGTGACATGAAGATATTAAGTACAACACAAAATTGAGTTTTATGACAGCAGAGCTATTAATCATAAACATTAAATTAAGCCTCAGGTTCCTGTTACAGGGCAGTCATTCTCATAAATTTAACTGCTTAAAAGTATATACTGGTGAAATAATTCAGTGGATTTATGATTGGTTGGAGTCTTATACTCCAATAGCACTATTATCATTTATCACTTATTCCATATGCCTTTATTTTGGGTTGAGGATTCATCTTTTTTATAAGACTATAAAGCTCATTAAATCAAGGGCTTTGTCTTAAGTATCATTATAGCTTTTGTACATTACACATCACCTAGTTCATTCATGTTATCTGGAGGAGTGATATTTAATTGTAAACTTAGCAGTGAACACTCTTTCTAATGAAGTAATGTGAAGGGATACATATAACATAAATTTTAAAGTATTTCATTATTTTTTGGCCAAAGTCATACTCTAGTCTTAGAGTACTAATTCAGTTCTAGGCTAAAATGGATAATGAGCAATTGCAAAGGGTTCACACACGAATCACAATGTAATTTAAGGACAACACTCAGCAGAAAATATCAAAAAGCAAGGCGTTTTTGGTTAAGGTCTACTTATAGTTCTTGGTTCTTGTGATTGTAGAACTGTTTCTTTTGTTCTAGTATGCAGAACAAACAGGTTGATGATTTGAATTAAGGATGAGAAAGTAATATAATATCTTTTATTCCTAACCTAATCAAATTATTTCATTGTTTAAGACCAGAGGGCTCTTTTTTGCATAAACTGTGTTGGTAAGGGCTTTTGGCCAATTTCACTGTAGCAAAAAAAAGAAAAGAAGAAAAAAAGAAAATCCAATTATTTCTTTTCTTCATTGAGGCTGTAAATTACACTAATAATATTGTTTTCCCTCTGTGTTAAATATTAACCACTGCCTGCCACAACTTTAAAACTTAAATGGTCCTATGCAGTGCAATTTAGTTCTTTAAGCCACTCAATGCTGCTTGTTTACCAAATTGGTATCTTTTTTCCATCTGATGAGAGTACTGTATCAGGACATGTGTGGTGTCGATGCATCAAAAGAAATAATTCCAAAGATGAAGAAGAAAAAAAAAGACAATAAAAAAACAGAATGGGGGATTTTCTAATAAATAAAAATAATAAATTATCTTAAATTAATTATTACTTTTTACTCACAGGAGTAAAATAAAATTCATTCACTTCTATGTTTATCATTCTAGAGTTTAATGAAGTTCTTTCAGAATGTAAGGAACTCCTGCCATTTGCAACAACATGGATGGAACTACAGAGAATTATGCTTAGTGGAATAAGCCAGAAAAAGAAATAAAAATACCATATGATATCACCTAATACAGGAAACTAAAGAACAACACAAACAAATGAACTAAATAAGACAAAGAGCAGAATAGCAGTCAATAGGGGAGAGGGGGGAGGGAAAGAAGGGGGATAAGTAAGGGAAGGGTTTAGTCAAAGAACATGTATAAATGACTCATGGACATGGACGACGGGGAGGGATATGATTGCGGGAGAGTGGGTGGGCTGGGTGGGGGAGAGCAATGGGGGAAAAATGGGACAACTGTAATTGAAACCACCCCCCAAAAAAAACACTAAAAAATCTTTATTCTTATGCAAAAGATAAGTTAATGAGAAATTAGCTATTAAGTATTTTTAATTGTTCAGCAAAGATTAATAAACTTAATAATTATGGTAGTAGTATTAACTGATGCAATCACAGAACAATAAATTTATGCAGGGCTTTCAAAAACCCCAATTGTACTTCAGAAATAAAACAGTGGCTTCTGGACAATGTATTTTCTCATAAAAAGAAATATAGCCTAAATAAGTTTAATTGAAACCAGAACTATAACTTTTATAGATGCATTATTTTTACACATTAATTCTTTTAAAGTAATTGACTAAGTTTATTGAGTTACTTTATTTGGAACCTAAATGAATATTGTAACATCGTTTGGTAACATTTGTGTCATGTATTAGCCTAATTATAGAAAGTAATATTATATATAAGGATACTTAATATTTTACTTATTATATTTGCTAGTGTGACATTAGTTAATAATATTAGATATGTTTCAAGTACATGATCTGTACATTGCTTTGTGTGCTCGCCACCCAAAGTCAAGTCACCTTCCATCGCAGCATTATTCTCAGTGGCCAGGATATGAAAACTATGGAGTGCCCTTCATAAGAAGATATGTGAGTGTGTGTTTGTGTGTGTGTGTGTTTGTATGTGTATAGAGCAATATATATATATATATATATATATATATATATATATACTATTCAGTCATAAATAAAGATGAAATACTGCCTTTTACAACAACATGGATGGGTCTTGAGAATACCGTTCTAAGAATAATATGTCAGCCAGAAAAAGCTAAGAATCATATTATTTTATTTATATGTGGGATATAAAACTGAAACTCATAAACACAGAAAATAGTATGATAGACCAGAAGGAATGGGAGTAGAGGGGCAGTAAAGGGTAAAGGGGGCCAGGTATATAGTGATGGAATATATACTTAGTATTTTAATTACTTTTATATTTTTAAAGTTTATAATAAAATTTAGCTAATTTATGAAGTCATCCTATATTACACTTAAAAATACTTTCCCAGAAATAATTTATGTTAATGCATTTTTTATTTATTCAACAAATATTTACTTTATGTATCTCATGTTCTACTTGTACTAGCTACTGTAAGGAATTCAGTAATGATCAAAAACAGATACTAGTGGAAGGGACAAACAAAACAGACAGGCAAAATGATAAGAATATGAAGCTATGAGATGATATTTATTTTTTATTTTTTCTCTTCTTTTCTTTTATTGTTGTTCAATTACAGTTTTCCTAATTTTCCTCATTGCTCTCTCATGCCCAACTCCCCACCCCACAGTCAATCCCCACCCTGTTGTCCATGTCCATGAGTCCTTTATGCTTGTTTCTTCAATAGACCTTTCTATTTTTCCCCATCGTGTTTTAATATTTGAACTGAAAACTGAAACATATGAAATAGCCAGACAGGGAGAGCCAGAGAAATTGCAGGTGGAAAAACCTATACAAAACCTCCTACCCAATTACAATCAGCCTTCCTCCTGGCATCTTCCATGTAGGAGCTCATGGCTTAATAATGATCCATTGGCTACGGGGTGAGAGAACGAGGAAAGTAATAGTGACTTCATTCCAGTATGAACTATTTTTTTAAGAAACATCTTTTGGGCAAAGAGAAGATGTTTTATTTCAACATTTTCAATTTGTGGTATTTGTGAAGCATTTTAGTAAATGAACAAATTGGAACTCAGGAGACCTTACAGGGCTGCTGATATAAAGCTTGACATCATCAGCGTATTTGTGGCTATAAAATATTAAGGACAGTTAAAATCATTGAGGCAGAGAAGTTCACATGCCCAGCCTGGAGGAGGCTGAAAGTTGTTCCTCTGTACAAAGAATATAGAAGAAGAAGTAAAGGAAAGTTGAAGATATGTGGGAATGCAGAAAGCATATATCTTGGTACTCATGGCAGATGAGGATTTAAAAAGTGTGAAGTTCCTATGATTCTTATTTTATTGGGTGTGGTTTTATTTATTTTTAATCGTATAAGTATATTTTATTGATTATGTTGTTACAGTAGTCCCAATTTTTCTCCCTTTGTTCTCCTCTGCCCAGTACCCTCCTTCCCTCCAGCCACTCCACTCCCCTTAGTTCACATCCATGGGTCATGCATAAAAGTTCTTTGGCTTCACCCTTTTCTATATTACTCTTAACTACCCCCTGTCTATTTTGTACCAACCAATTATGTTTCTTAATCCCTGCACTATTTCCCATTTCTCTTCCTTCCTCCTCCCAGCTGATAACCCTCCAAATGATCCCCATACCTATGATTCTGTTTCTATTCTGGTTTGCTTAGTTGGATTTTGTTCTCATTTTTAAGATTCAGTTGTTGATCATTGTGAGTTTGTTGTCATTTTAATGTTCATAATTTTTATCTTCTTTTTTTTAAGTAAGTCCCTTTGACATTTCATATAATAATGGTGTGGTGATGATGAACTCCTTTAGCTTTACTTTGTCTGGAATGTACTTCATCTGCCCTTCCATTCTAAATGATAGCTTTGCTATCATAGACTAATCTTGGTTGTAGGCCCTTGCTTTTTATCACTTTGACTATTTCTTGCCTGCAAAGTTTCTTTTGAGAAATCAGCTGAGAGTCTTTTGGGTATCCCTTTGTAGGTAAATCTGCTTTTCCTTTGCTGCTTCTAAGATTCTTTACCTTGAATCATTGGCATTTTATTTAGGAGGTGTCTTGGTGTGGTCCTCCTTGGGTCTGGGTTGTTTGGGACTCTGTGCTTCCCAGACCTGCATGTCTATTTCCTTTGCCAAATTTGGAATTTTTTTTTCACTATCTTGCTCTTCATTATCTTCTTCCGGAACCCCTATGATTCAGATGTTGATATGTTTAAAGTTGTGCCAGAGGTTCCTAAGTCTCTCCTCATTTTTTTCAATTCTTGTTTCCCAATTCTGTCCTGGTTGACTTTTTTTCTTCCTTGTATTTCTAATCATTGATTTTAACCCCAATTCCCTTCCCTTCACCATTGGTTTTGTATGACTTTTTCTTCATTTCATTTAGTATAGCCTTCACTCCTTCCCTTTATGCATTTTCCATACATAAGCATATCTGTCAAGTCTGTGAGCATCTTTACCAGAAGTGTTTTGAACTCTATGCCTGTTAGGTTGGCTATCTCCTGGTCGCTTAGTTCTCCCACTGGAACCTTGATTTGTTCTCTCTTTTGGGTCATACTTCTCTGTCTTCTCACCTTGACAGGCTCCTCTGTTGGTTTGCCTCTGCATCTTAGGTAGAGCTGTCACATCTGTTATGTTGTAAGGGGTGGAGCCTTAGGTATTTGTCAGTATGGGTGACCCATTTCACCGCATTATGGCACTGTATGTGGAAGAGGGGTCTGAGAAGAAACAATGCCATTTGCTCAGCACTCAACCCTTTTCCAGGTCATTCTCCCACTCCCATATGGGACTGGTGCCTCTCTAGCTGTTGCCCTGGCTGTCGTTCCCAGAGTGGGTGAGTTTGTGTAAATTCTAGGACAGTGGGGGCCCTTTAAACAAGCAGACTCTACTGAGAGACAAGTACTCTCTTTCTCCACCCCAACCCCCACTGGTTTGCACAGTCAGAAGCAATAAGGTTTTATTTATCTCAGCGCTGTAACCGTGAGCTGTGCAGTCTGGTGTGGTACTAGGAGTACTCCCTAGATGTCCATCCCTATTTTTAAAAATGTGTGACTGTGGTTTCAGCTGGCGTGCCACTGCTGCTATTGCCACAAGCACACTGCATCCTCTTCACCCTGGCTCTGCCCATCCTACCTGTCTGGATGAGTTTTTTTGTTGTTGTTGCTGTTTTTTTTTTTTTTTTATAGTTTTTCAATTAGAGTTGTCCCATTTTTTCCACATTGCTCCCAGCCCACCAGGCCCATCCCTTCTCCCACAGTCATACCCCCTCTGTTGGCCATGTCCATGAGTCATTTATACATGTTCTTTGACAAAATCCTTTCTTTACTTATCCTCCTTCTCTCCCTCCCCCATCCTCCCTGATAACTGTTATTTTGTTCCTTATTCAATTTAGTTCATTAGCTTGTGTTGTTCCTTAGTCTCCTGTATTAGGTGATATCATATGGTATTTTTCTTTCATTGGCTGACTTATTTCACTAAACATAATTCTCTCTCCATCCATGTTGACACAGATGGCAGGAGTTCCTTCCTTCTTTCTTTCTGTTGCATAGGACTCCATTCTGTAAATGTACCACAGTATTTTAATCCACTCATCTACAAATGGGCACTTAGACTGTTTCCAGCACTTAGCTATTGTAAACAGCGCTGCTATAAACATTGGGGTGCATAAGTTCTTTTGAATAGGGGTTTCAGGATTTTTCAGGTAAATCCTAGCAAAGGAATTGCTGGATCAAAAGGCAGTTCCATTTTTAGATTTTTGAGGTAATTCCATACTGTTTTCTATAGTGGCTGCACCAGTCTGCCTTCCCACCAACAGTGCAGTAAGGTTCCCATTTCTCCACATTTTCGCCAGCACTCCTTGTTTGTTGCCTTATTGACGATGGTCATTCTGACAGGTATAAAGTGGTATCTCATTGGGGTTTTTATTTGCATCTCTCTGATGGTTTGTGATGTTGAACATTATTTCATGTGTCTATTGGCCTTCTGTGTATCTTTCTTGGAGAACTGTTTGTTCAGGTCCTTTGCCCATTTTTAAATTGAGCTGTCTGTTTTCTTGGTGTTGAGATGTGTAAGTTCTTTATATATTTTGGAGATCAATCCCTTGTCTGAGGTATCATTGGCAAATATATTTTCCCATAATAGTTGGTTTCCTTTTCATCTTGCTAATGTTTTCTTTTGCTGAAAAGAAACTCTTTATTTGATGTAGTCACATTTGCTTATTTTTTTCTTTATTTTCGTTGCCTTAGGGGATGTATCTATGAAAACATTGCTACGTGGGATATATGAAAATTTCCTGCCTATGTTTTCCTCTAGGACTTTTATGGTGTCATGGCTTACATTTAAGTTTTTGATTAATCTTGCGTTTACTCTGGTTTGTGATGTAAGTTGGTGGTCTAGTTTCATTTTTTTGCATGTCCCTGTCCAGTTCTCCCAGCACCATGTGTTGAAGAGGACCTTCTCTCTCCATTTTATGCTCCTTCCACTTTTGTCAAATATTAGTTGACAATATAGTCCTGGGTTTATTTCTGGGCTTTCTATTCTCTTCCATTGATCTATATGTCTGTTCTTATGCCAATACCAGACTGTTTTGATCACTATGGCTTTGTAGTATTGTTTGATGTCTGGTATTGTGATTCCTCCTGCTGTGTTTTTCTGTCTCAAGATTGCTGCGGCTATTTGGTGTCTCTTTGGTTCCATATAATTTTTGAAGTATTTGTTCTAGGTCTGTGAAATATGTCATTGGTATTTTAATAGGGATTGCATTGAATCTGTACATTGCTTTGGGTAGTATGAACATTTTAATGATGTTGATGCCTCTTATCCATGAACATAGTATTAGCTTCCATTTATTTGTATCTTCCTCAATTTCTTTCTTCAGTGTTATGTAGTTTCTTGAGTTTCTTTTATCTTTTTGGCTAACTTTATTCCTGGGTACTTTATTTTTTTGTTGCTATAGTAAATGGGATTTTTTTTTTAAGTTTCCATCTCTAATATTTTATTGATGGTGTACATAAATGCCTTAGATTTCTGTATATTTACTTTCTACCCTGCTATTTTGCCAAATTCGCTTATCATGTCGAGTGGTTTTTTAGTGGAGTCTATAGGGCTTTCTATGTATACTGTCATGACATCTGCAAATAATGACAGTTTTACTTCCTCTTTCCCAGTTTGTATGACTTTTATTGCTTTTTCTTGTCTGATTGCTATGGCTAGCACTTTCAACACTATGTTGAAAAGGAGTGGGGATAGTCGACATCTTTGTCTTGTTCCTGATCTCAGGGGGAATGCTCTCAGATTTTGTCTATTGAGTATGATGTTGGCTTCAGGTTTCTCAAATATAGCCTTAATTATGTTGAGGTATGCTCCCTCTATTCCCATTTTGCTCAGTATTTTCATCATAAATAGCTGTTGTGTTTTATAAATTCTTTTCCTGCATCTATTGATATGATCATGTGATTTCTGCCTTTCATTTGTTTAGGTGGTGTATTATATTTATTGATTTATGAATATTAAACCATCCTTGCATCCCTGGGATGAATCCCACTTGATCGTTGAATGTGATCTTTTTGATGTATTGCTGGATCCTCTTTGCCAGTATTTTGTTAAGGAATTTAGCATCTATGTTCATCAGTGATATTGGCCTGTAGTTTTCTTTCTTTGTTGTGTCTTGATCTGGTTTTGGAATTAGGGTAATACTCACTTCATAGAAAGAGTTTGGGATTTTCTCCTCTTCTTGGATTTTTTGGAACAGTTTGAGGAAGGTAGAAGTTAGTTCTTCCCTAAATGTTTTTTAAATTTTTCCTGTAAAGCAATCCAGTCCAGGGCTTTTGTGTGCCGGGAGATTTTTGATTACTGTTTCAATTTCATTCTCTTTTATTGATCTGTTTGTGCTTTCTGCTTCTTCTTGATTCAGTTTTGGAAGATTATATGTCTCTAGAAATTTGTCCATTTCATATTTCTTGTCAAATTTCTTGCCATACACTTGTTTGTAGTAATTTCTTACAATCTTTTGTATTTCTGTGATATCAGTCGTGATTTCTCCTCTTTGTTTCCGGTTTTGTTTATTTTGGTCTTCTCCTTTTTTTTCTTGATGAACCTGGCTAGAGGCTTGTCGATTTTGTTTATTTTTTCAAAGAACCAGCTCCTACTTTCGTTGATCTTTTGAATTGTTTGTTTAGTCTCTATGTCATTTAATTCTGCTCTGATCTTGATGATTTCCTTCCTTCTACTCACTCTGGACTTTGTTTGTTGTTGTTGTTCTAGTTCTTGTAGCTGTAGAGTCAGATTTTTTATCTGAGATTTTTCAATTTTTTCAGGAAGGTCTGTATTGCTATGAACTTCCCTCTCAGGACTGCTTTTGCTGTGTCCCATAGGTTTTGGGCTGTTGTGTGTTCATTGTCATTAGTTTCCAGAAACGTCTTGATTTCTTCTTTGATGTCATTGTTAACCCATTCATTATTTAATAGCATGTTATTCATTCTCCATGAGTTTGGATGCCTTTGATTTTTTTCTTTGTAATTGATTTCTAGTTTCAAGGCATTGTGGTCTGAGAGAATGCTTGATATAGTTTCAGTTTTCTTGAATTTGTTGAGGCTTGTTTTGTGTCCTATCATGTGGTTTATGTTTGAAAATGTTCCATGTGCATTTGAAAAGAATGTATATTTTGCTTCTTTGGGGTGAAAAGTTCTATATATATCAGTTAGGTCCACGTGGTTTAGTGTGTTGTTCAATGTCTGTAAATCCTTGCTGTTTTTATTTTTGTTTGTTTGTTTAAAAGATCTGTCTATTGTTGATAATGTAGTGTTAAAGTCTCCTACTATGAGTGTGCTGCTGTTGATATCCTTCTTGTACTCTTCTAGTATTTTTCTAATATATTTGGGTGCTCCTATGTTAAGTGCATATATGTTTACCAGGGTTACCTCTTCTTGATGGATTGTTCTCTTAAGTATTATGAAATATCTTTCTTTATCTCTTTTTATGGTCCTTGCTGTGAAATCTATTTTGTTTGATATAAGTATGGCTATGGCAGCTTTTTTTTCATGTACGTTTCCTTGGGAAACTTTTTTCCATCCCTTTACTTTTAGTCTCTGTCAATATTTTGTTTTGAGTTATGTGTCTTGTAGACAGCATATATGTGGATTATGTTTTTGTATCTATTTCACTGCCTTATTTCTTTTAATTGGAGCATTTAATCCATTTACATTTAAGGTTATTATTGACAGGTGTTTATTTATTTTTCTTTGTTCCTGTGTTCTTCTCTCTCTCTCTCTCTTATTCTTCTTTTTCTTAAAGCATTCCCTTTAGCATCTCTTGCAATGCTGGTTTGGTGGATATGTATTCTTTTAGTCTTCCTTTGTCTGAGAAACTCCTTATTTCACCTTCCATTTTGAATGAGAGCCTTGCTGGGTAGAGTAGTCTGGTGATAGGCCTTTGATTTTCATTAATTGAAATATTTTTGACCATTCCTTTTTGGCTTGTAGTGTTTCTGTTGAGAAACCAGTTGATAGCCTTTTCAGAACTCCCCTGTATGTTATTTGCTCTTTTTCTCTTGCTGCTTTTAGGATTCTCGCTTTGTTTTTGAATGTTGCCATTTTAATTATGATGTTCCTTTGGGTGGGCCTTTTTGGGTTCTTCTTCATTGGGGCCCTCTGTGCTTCCTGGACTTGCATGACTTTTTCTCTCATCAGGTTATGAAAATTTTGTATCATTACTTTTTCAATCAGGTTTTCTATGCCTTGTTCCTCCTCTTCACCTTCTTGTATCCCTATGATTTTAATGTTGTTTAGTCTCATGTCCTGAAGTTCTCTTACACCCTATTCATTATTTTTAAATCTTTTTAAATTTTGTTGTATTGTCTGGGAATTTTTTTCTACATTGTCCTCTAACTCACTGATCTGATCCTCATCTTCATTTAGTCTGATTTTGATTGATTCTACTGTGTTCTTCAGTTCAGAAATTGTATTCTTCATTTTTCATTTGTACTTATTGTTGATAGTTTCTATATGTTTTTTTTTATGCTGATGTAGTTCTTTGTATATTTCTTGTAGCTTCCCTGCAATTCTTTGTAGTTTCCTTGGAGTTCCTTGTAATTTCCGTGGAGTTTTTTGTAGTTTTCTTTGAGATTGTCAAGTACATAGAACTTCTGTATCACCATTTGTTTGAATTCCATGTCTGATAGTTGGTTTACATCTATTCCTTCCATATATCTTTCTGGGAGTTCCTATTTTCCTTTCATTGGGAGGTTGTATCTGTGTCTTCCCATGTTGGATTCTTCTTGTTTATTTTTGTTTATTAGATTTGTCTGCTTTGATTTCCCACCTTTGTGATATGAAATTCTGTATAAGAGACCTGGGGGATTCAGTAGTGCAGTCCTTTTTATCTCCTGAGCCTGATGCTCTTGGGATGCCTTTATGCCATTTGTTTATGCTGACTGGTTGTATCTCAGTTACTCTTTGGTGGATCCTTCCTTCTGCCTAGTTTATTGAGAATTACTCTGTCCTCCTTGTCTTGAGTTCTTTTGTGGAGATGCTGTTAAAACATAAACACACAACCCAGGCAAGAAACCCACACCCTCAAAAATATCCCCCACCCACAATCCCACTATTGGCAGCAAATGAGCCAGTATTAATATAAATGTAGAGAGGTGAATACTACCATACTATAGGAAAAACATATAAGAGTTATTTGAGATGAAAGAAGGATGATTTTTGAGAGGGAAGATGATAGAATAATAATAGTAGCAAGTGGGGTCAAGGCTATGTGAGACAGTAAGTAATATTTACATTGTATGTTGAAAAAGGGAGGGAAGAATGCAGAATGAAGTGGGAAAGTGGAAGTGCATAGTATTAGGTTTATATAGAAGATATATGCTATATTTTTAGTGTGAAAGGGAGGCTAAACAAAACAAACAAACAAGCAAAATTTAAAGAAGAAGGATAGGAGGGAGACAATGTAGGAAACAGATTAAAGGAAGATTTTTTTTTAAATAGGAAGAAAAAATAAAATAAAAAGGAAGAGAAAAATAAGGGCAGAAAACAAAAAGGAAGAGAGGGGTAAAAAAGGCGGGTGGAGAAAGAGTTTTTACTCAGTTCAACCTTTGGGTTCAGTCTTCTCTTTCTTTATCCACGTGGTCAAAATTCCATGAGTTTCCAATCTTTTCTGGCTGGCTGGTTATGAAGAGATCTGGCTGGTTTCTGTGGCTGCTTTTCTCTCACGCATAGGCCCGCTGCAGCTTTATGCTGTGAGCCACACTGAGTTGGGTCTCTCCACACTTGTCCTGCGGCACCCTCCAGCAATCCTCAGGCTTCTCTAGCAAGGTTGTTCTGCTGGCAAGCCAGTGCACATGATGTGCCTTGTCAGGGCCCAGCCTTAGGTCCTGTCTTTGCTCTACACCCAAAAGTATCTGTGCTTCAAGCTGCAGCACCAGGCTGCATCGTCCCTGGCTGGCTGCGTTTCGCTGTTCGCTTGTGTGCACTGCTTGCCTGCCTGGGGTCCCCATTGAGTCTGCATTTCCACCACAGCTCTCCTTTATGGGCTCTCTCCCTGGCTTAGTTCAGCTCCTTTTTGTTTAGTGGTGCCATGATGCACATGCCTGGGGCACACGGTTGCCAGCCCAGATTTTCCAGCCCAGAGGGTCTCCACCTAGACTCAGTTTATACAGCTTCCCACAGCCTGGGCCACTTGCTGTCCTCCCACACCTCTAGTTTTTCAAGGAAACCATCCCATTGTCTCCCTCCGGGACTCTTCTGGTCCCAGCGCCTATGGCAAATGGCAGTTTCCAAGCAGATCCCAGCCAATGAGCCAGCCTGCAGCTGCCCCTTTGGGGTGTGGTGTGGCAGCAGCGCTGGGCTGGGGAGCCTAGCGACTCACCTTGAGAGCACAGGCGAGCCTTCTGCCCTTTTCCACTCTGCTCCCACACTTCCTTTCCTGCTCACACTATCTGAAATTCATACTCACTCACTCACCTCCATGTTTGTACTTCAAGCCTTTCCACGATGAGAGCAAGCAGACAACTCTGCTGCTGTTGTCTTTGGACCTAGATGAGTAGTTCTTTATATCTTTGTTTGTTGGACTTCCATGCAGCTTGATATTCTGGAACTTCTGGTTGTCTCTCATTCTGAGGTAGCTGTATTCCATTTTAGTTGTGGACAGAGATGTAGCATGTCTGTCTAGGCCTCCATCTTGGCCGGATGTCTCAGGTGTGGTTTTATAATACAGAGTTTAAATTAAATAAGAGGTGAAGGAAATGAGCCTGCACAATACAACATTTTAATGTATAAAAGAGGTCACCAAAGATAGAGGATGGATGATCTCAAATTCATAAGGTATTGCCCATTGATCACAGCACATTTAAATTTTTTTATACATAAAAAATGGGAAGGAAGAAGAATGAGAGTGGGGATCCATAGAGTGACCATTGTAAATGAGGACATTTTCACATGACATCCACTTTTTTTTCCAATGAAGTAGAGGTGGAAGCATCAGCTTTTAAAGTAGGAGAGATATTAATGTTTCCAGATTTAACAAATACAAATTCAGGATTCCTAGCAAAACTTTAACTTCAGAGAGCAGTGAGAAATATTTTATTATATATATGCCCCAAGGAATATTTGGAAGAATGTGTTTCTGTAGTGAATGAGGGGAGTTTTGGAAATAAGGACAAATCTATAGTAGATACTTTAGAGAGAAAAAGACCAAGCTTTCTCAAAAAATATAGAAGGAGAAACAAATGTGTGTGTGTGTGTGTGTGTGTGTGTATGTACATATCAGTGTCAATGAATGTATTAGTGGCTTAATGTACCTATCTCTGTAATTTTGTTCAGGAACATTCCACTGCATATATATCAGACAGATTTGCAACTGGTTAGATTTGCAGAGTTGTGTATTTTTTGAACAAAGTGTGATGAAAGGAAAGAGAAGAAAGGGAGTCAAGGGTATTTTTAAAGAGTAGTTAAAATGAGTAAATTAGATAAGAAAGTGATTTCAGCGATATAGCAGTTTCTGGTGATGAGAATGTACATGCTGAGGGGAACTAGATGTGAGAGAAACAAGTGGTTGGAGACGTTATTAACATGGATTTTGAAGTCAGTGAGGGTAAAGAGAAATCTATAAACATAGACTAAGTTCCTGAGTAGAAAAAATAATAATCAGGTGGTAGGTATAAGTCAACCAATATATAGGTATGATTTATTATTTTTATTTTGCATCAACATGCAATATATTCTTTTTTTTTTTTTTTAGTTGATGGGTGATTGAGAGAGGCAGGATTTGGGCTACCATTGAGCACAATTGTGTGCTTCCAATTTCCTGATGAACACATTGTTCTTAAGAAGGGATATCAGCATTTTTCTGTGAACTTAGTATTGCATTTTCTAAATCGATGACCAAAATCAATCTTCTTTAATGTGTTTTATGAAGAACTTTCTCCTGTAAAAATTAAGAATCTTATCCTTATGACATAATTCATTTTGAAGAAAACATTTCTTTATTTTGTATTTCATTTCATAGTTTTATTACTTGAAATATAGTTTCAGAATATATATGTTCTTGAATGTACAAATATGTTTTAATTGAATAGGATTCTATGACCTTATATCCAGGCTACCAACATTATCTGTGCATGAATTGTATCTCTTTATTTTAATTTTCCTAACAATTCAGGAAAATTTTGTCAGGTAAGTTCTGCCAATTTAAGACCCTTTCCTTCCCATTTCAACTCCTCTGATTCACATTTGTGTTTCTAGGAGATTAAGTAATTATGTCTATTTTGCTCATCTAGATAGTGAAGAGTACTCTTTGACAGAGCTGAAAGCAGTATACCTTCAGTACACAAATGCCTTTAAATAAACTGGCTTCTCATGCTTTTGATTTCAGACCTAATCCTTGATGAATATCAGGATGTAAAGCCCCTTCACATCAATATTCTCTTATTTCCCCTGCAACTTTCCTTTTTACTTTGTCCCAGTTTGGAGAATCTTTATTTAGTCTCATGAAAATAGTTGTGGTGAGAGAAACTGGCTCTGTGTGAATACGAATTCTTCCAAATTTTCTTGTCTTTTATTTTAACCTTGGCTCTTGAATGTTAACCAGCTGTTTCCTATACTCTAAAAATTAAAACAAAGAAGAGTAACAATATATAGAAATATTATTTGTTTAACTTAATTTACAGATAAACACACTGGCACTCAGGCATATAAATATCAGGTGGAATTAAGGGTGATAGAGAAAAATAAGCTGGGTAAAGAAGGTGGTGAGGAGGTGGGTGCATTTGCAGAAACAGTGAAGGTTTTGTTGATGAAATAGAAGTTCAAGAGTGACCCAAAGAGCCCTGGCTGGCATGGCTCAGTGAGTTAAGCACTGGCCTGTGAACTAAAGGACCACTGATTCAATTCCCAGTCAGGGCACATGCCTGGTTTGTGGGCCAGATTCTGGGTTGGGAACTGGATTCCAAGTTGGGGGCACATGAGAGGCAACCACACATTGATGTTTTTCTCCCTCTTTTTCTCCTTCCCTTTACCTCTCTCAAAATAAATAAATTAATTAATTAAATATTTAAAAAGCAAAGCGTGACCGAAAGAAGTGAGTGGTGAACCACATGCGTATTCCAGAAGAAGCATCCAAGCAACTATAAAAGGCTCTGAGTTACTGGATTGGAATAAGAGAAGAGACAGAAGAGCAAGTGTGTGTGTGTGTGTGTGTGTGTGTGTGTGTGTGTGTGTGTGTGTGTGAGAGAGAGAGAGAGAGAGAGAGAGAGAGAGAGAGAGAGAGAGAGAGAGAGAGAGAATTTATTAGATGGAGAGATGGGAACAGGATCAGATCTTGAAAGTGCTTAGTTCATGTCCACGGGTCATGCATATAAGTTCTTTGGCTTCACCTTTTCCTACATTATTCTTAACTTCTTTCTGTATATTTTGTACCTATCAATTATACTTCTTAATCCCTACATCTTTCCCCATTTCTCCCCCTTATTACTCCCAGCTGATAACCCTCCAAATTATCCCCATATCTAGGATTCTGTTCTTATTTTGGTTGTTTGTTTAGTTTGTTTTGTTTTAATTATTTCTATTCTGTTGTTGATAGTTCTCAGTTTGTTGTCATATTAATGTTCATAGTTTTGAACTTCTTCTTCTTAAATAAGTCCCTTTAACATTTCATATAATAATGGCTTTAGCTTTACCTCGTTAGGGAAGCACTTTTTCTGCCCTTCCATTTTAAATGATAGCTTTGATGGATAGAGTAAACTTGGTCGTGGATCCTTGCTTTTGATCACTTTGAATACTTCTTGCCAGTCCCTTCTTGCCTGTAAAGTTTCTTTTGAGAAATCAGCTGACAGTCTTAGAGGCACCCCTTTGAAGGTAACTCTCTTCCTTTCTTTTTCTGCTTTTAAGATTCTCTCTTTATATGTAATCTTTAGCATTTAAATTATGGTGTATCTTGGTGTGTTCCCCTTTGGGTCTAGCTTGTTTGGTACCCTGTGCTTCCTAGATTTGTATATCTATTTCCTTTACCAAATTTGGGAAGTTTTCCTTCATTATTTGTTCACATTAGTTTTCAATTTCTTGCTCTTCCTCTTCTCCTTCTGGAACCCCTATGATTCAGATGCTGGCATGTTTAAAGTTGTCCAAGAAGTTCCTAACTTTTCCTCATTATTTCAATTCTTTTTTCCTCTTTCTCAACTGGTTGACTGTTTATTTCTTCCTTCTGTCCCAAATCATTGATGTGAACCTGTTTTCTTCCCTTCATCAATAGTTTTGTGTGGATTTTCCTTCATTTCACGTAGCATAGCTTTCACTTCTTTCATTATGCATTTGCCATACTCAAGCATATCTGTCAAGTTTATGAGCATCTTTATCACTACACTAGTGTTTTGAACTCTGTCTGTTAGGTTGGCTATCTCCTGGTCATGTAGTTCTCCCACTGCAACCTTGATCCATTCCCTCTTTTGGGCTATACTTCTATTTTTTGTCAAATTGACAGACTCCTGTGTTTGCCTCTGTGTCTTACATAAAGGTGTCACAACTGTTATGTTGTAAGGGGTGGAGCCTTAGATATTCATCAGTGCAGGGCAACCTGATTCAGCACATTTTGTCAATGTATATTTGGGGGAAGGATCTGTGAAGGAACAATGCTGCTTGCTGAGCGCTTGCCCTTTTCTAGGTGCTTCTCCAATCTCCTGTACGGGACTGGCACCTCTTGAGTTGTTGTTCTGGCTATGGTTTCCAGAGTGGGTGGGTCTGCAAACTGCAAATATTCTAGAAGCATCGGGCCTTCTAAAGAAATGAACTCTGATAAGAGACCAGCAGTTTCTTCCTCCACCCAATCCCCCATTGGTTTTCACAGTCAGAAGCAATGTGACTTTATTTTGCCCATCACTGGAACCATGAGCTGCTTGGTCTGATCTAGTGCTGGGAGTGCTCCCTAGACATCTCTCCCTACTTTTTGAATGTATGAATATACTTTCTGCTGGCATAGCTGCCACTCCTGCTGCCACCACCACACCACATCCTCTCTGCCCCAGCTCTGCTCCTCCTGCCTGCCTGGATGAGTATTACTTCTTTATATCTTTGTTGGACTTTCATGTAGCTCAATTTTCTGGAACTTCTGGTTGCCTCCAGATTTGAGGTAGTTTTAGTCTTTGTGATTTGTGGAGAAAGACTCAATGTTTCTACCTCTGCCTCCATCTTGGTTGGAAGTCCTGAGTTATATTTTGAAAAAGATCTTTATGGCCGTTGGGTGTGGAACTAGCTCTCAATGGAAGAGCAAGATTGGCAACAGGGGACTGAATAGCAAGTTATTGCTGTAGTAAAGTAGGTTTCTGTGGTTTATCAAGTAATATCTGGGAGGATGTCAGAAATACTCAAATTCATAACATACTTTGAAGGTGAATCTAATGCTATTTTTTGATGTATTAACAGTAGGGCATAGAAGAACTTATGCTAAATAGTTGACAAAGATTGTAACAATTTTCCAGATGGTGATGTTTAGTACATTTTTATCAATATTTACCTTAGACTCATAAGACGCAAGTATCACCATGTAATAGTAACATATGCATAAATGTGCATTGATTTACCTAATGCCAAATAAAGACTTTGAGATAAGTGCTAATAATATTGTCAGTATTTTTCTATTTAACTTCTCATGCCATCACAATTGCCATATTCCTTGGAGTCACTTTCACTTTAAAGATATCATAATGGCATATTAGCCAATATGACTTTTCACAGGGAATTCAGCTATTAATTTTCTAAGACTAAAATTCTCACACCCAGTTTTGTTTTGTTTTGTTTTGTTTTTTATGTGTATTGGAGTGGTTCTCCCTGGATCCAGTTTTTTTGGACCTCTCTGTGCTTCCTGGACCTGTAAGTCTATTTCCTTCCCAAGTTTGGGAAGTTCTGCTTCATTATTTTTTCACATAATTTTTCTATTTCTAGTTTTTCTTCTTCACCCTCTGGCAATCCTATTATTTGAATGTTCATTCACTTGTAGCTGTCCCGGAGGTTTCTGAGCCTCTCCTCATGTTCCTCCCTTTTTGTTTCTTCTTTCTGCACTGGTTGACTGTTTTTTCCTTCCCTATGTCCCGATTTGTGGATTTGATCTCTGGTTTTCATTTCCTCACCACTTGTTTCATATGTGTTTTCGTTCATTTCAGTGTAACTGGCTTTCATTCCTTGCCTGTCTTGTTCCAAATCTTTTGTTAATTCTGTAAGCCACCTTATGACTATAGCTCTGAACTGAGCCTCAGAAAGATTTCTTATTTGCTCATCAGTTAGGTCCCTCATCTGCTGCCTGGTGAGCTGCATCACCGGGATTTTAATCATGGTCTGTTTCATCCTGTCAGTTTTCTGTTTACCTTTGTTTCCTGGGTGGGCTGTAGGGGGAGGCGCCCCATGTACTCATCACTACCCGGCGACTGGTGACCTTTCTCACTGCTCTGTGGCGCTTTATGTGGGCGTGGGTGTCCAAGATGGATTCCTGCCATTACTCTCTGCTGAGAGACTGGGAGGCTCCTTCCCCATGGCTTCACCATCCGAGGCAGTGGGGGGTCTGCCTTCCCTAACGATGGAATCGCGAGCTGCTGGTTCTCGACTGCAGCCGGGATTGTTCCCCTGGAGTTTCTCGCAGTCCCGCCACTATCCCCGCTGCTACTGTGGACAGCACAGCCCAACTTTTTTGTCCTGATTCCCATTTCACCCCTCCTACCTGTCCAGATGAGCACCGCTGGTTTATAACTTCATGCATTGGGCTTCCATGTAGTTTTATTTTCTGGAATTTCTGGTTATCTTTGGTTTTGAGGTAGTTGTGTTTCTACTTAGTTGTAGAGGGAGACAGAGTGTGTCAGTCTAAGCCTCCATCATGGCCAGAAGTCCTCTACATTTCTTTATAAATCTATTGTCCTTAGGGTATATCCATCTAGGGAATTACTGTTCAATTATTGTTTTAAAGTAATGACAACTAATTTTTCTGTGTGGTTAAGCACAAACATGATTTATGATTAGGTTCATTTGTTTTATTTTGCTCTTGATTTTTAGATTTAAATTTTGTTTTCATATTGTTTTATAATTAAAAATATTGAGATGGTTATAGTCAAATATAGAAAACAAAGTATATTAAAGTAATACAAAACAAAGTGAATTCTTGTTTTTATTCTATTGTATATCTATCCCCTTGTTTTTTCTCTGTTCCTATTAGTAACTTTTTAAATTTTTTTTTCTTTTTTAGTTCTGGTGGGCTATATTTCATTTTTTATACAAGCAAACTTTTTTTTTTTTGGTGTGTATATACTCATGCAACCTCTCAGACAAATTGCAGATAACTATTCATCTCTATTTCTCTTTTTAAATTTATTTTGTATTTTTTTCACATTACCATTTAGTCCCC
This sequence comes from Furipterus horrens, assembly GCF_987537825.1. Classification (NCBI taxonomy): domain Eukaryota; kingdom Metazoa; phylum Chordata; class Mammalia; order Chiroptera; family Furipteridae; genus Furipterus; species Furipterus horrens. Next base: position 63,199,520 of record NW_028327182.1, read on the forward strand.
TCGTGCCTCCCTCCACCCAGCAATCACCACACTGTAATTCATGACCATGAGTCCTTTCAGTTTTTATTCAATCCCTCCATTTCCTAACATAACCATCCCCAGTTGTCATCCTGCTCTCCATCTATGAGTCTGCCCCATTTTTTTTTTTTTTTGTTAGTTCAGTTTGTCCACTAGATTCCACGGATGAGTGAAGTCACATTGTATGTCTTTCTCTGAGTGGCTTATTTCACTCTCACTTTTTTCAGCCTTTTGTTGTACATAAATTTGAAAATTGGCTTGAAAAACCTTTTGGGAATTGTGATTAAAATTATATTAATTTTATATGTATCACTGGGAAAACTAACATCTTTACCATGCTGACTTTTCTAATTTTAATTTCTTTTTTTAAGTATATTTTTAAGTAAGATATGCAATACTTCAGAAAGCCAATTTAATGTAATAAAATTTAATATTTGTGTTGGCAGTGGGCTTATTTGAGTATATTTCTATATATAGAAGGTCCACTTAGAATATACACATCCCTTGTATAATTTTACAAGTGGTCATATATTTATAATAGATAAATATGGTGGTTTTAAAAATAATTTGTATACCTATTTAAAATTCCTGCTCTAATGATAAGTATAGTGTTTTTGTAACATCTATTTCTACAGTAGCATTATGTAAATTGCTTTAATATTATCTCTATTTAATTATCACAACTACTTTAAAAGATGTAGGCTGTTATAATTATGGTATTTGAGGAAACTGAAACACTAAATGATTAATTGACTTAGAGTTATTTAGGTAGTAAAAGATTTATCTAAGATGCGAATCTAGAATTTATGATTTTAAGATCTCCAAAAATACCCTGGTCTAGTTCTTTTTTTAAGTGAGGAGAGACCTGGGGACAAGTCATTTTTTTGTATGTTTTATTGGTTATGCTGTTACAGTTATTCCAATTTCTTTTCCCTTTGCTCCTCTCCACCTAGCAGTCCCCCTACCACTTAGTCCATGTCCATGGCCATGCACAAAGCTCTTCTCAATATCTCCCTCTTCATTCCACTCCCTCCTACTATGCTTCTTAATTCTTTCACAATGTCCTTCCCTCTTCCTGCTTCCCCTCCCAGCTGACCTACCTCCACAGGCTGCACATACCTATGATCCTGTTGCCACTCTGGTTGTCTGCTTAGTTTGACTTTTTTTCTATTCCTTAGCTTCTGTTGTTGATAACTGTGACACTGTTTTCACTTTAGTGTTCATAGTTTTGATCTTCTTTTTCTTAAATATGTCCCTTAAGCATTTCATATAATAATGGCTTGGTGATGATGAACTCCTTCAGCTTTACCTTGTCTAGGAAGCATTTTCTCTGCCCCTCTATTCTGAATGATAGCTTTGCTGGATAGCATAATCTTGATTGTAGGTACTTGCTTTTCATCACTTTGAATATTTTCTGCCAGTCCCTTTCTGTCTGCAAATTTTCTTTTGAGGAATCAGCTGACAGTCTTATAGGTAATTCTACTCTTCTCTCTTGCTACTACTAAGATTCTCTCTTTATCCGTAAACTTTAGAATTTTGATTATGATGTGTCTTGGTGTGGTCCTCCCTGGGTCTAGTTTGTTGAGACGCTGTGCTTCCTGGACCCATATGTCCATTTCCTTCCCCAAATTAGGGATGTTTTCCTTCTTTCTTTTTTTCACATAATTTTCCAATTTCTTGCTCTCCTTTTCACCTCCTGGCAACCCTATGATTCAGATGTTGGCACACTTAAAGCTATCCAAGAGGTTTATAAGCCTCTCCTCATTTTTTTTTTCAATTCTCATTTTCTCCTTCTGCTCTGGTTGACTATTTGTTCCTTCCTTATGTTCCAATTTGTTGATTTGAATTCTGGTTTCCTTTCTTTCACCACTTCTTTCATATGGATTTTCCTTCAGCCAGGATAACCTTCATTTTTTTTTCCTGTCCTGTTTAATCTTTGCTCTCAAGTCTGTGAGCATCTTTGTCACCAATGCCTTAAACTGTGCATCTGTTAAGCTCTCTATCTCCTCATCCACTGGCATGATATCTGCTCATTGCTTAGTTGTGTCACTGGGACTTTGATCTGCCCCCTCCTTCTGGGCCATACTTCTCTGTCTACTCATCTTCACAGTTTTCTTTGTTTGCTTCAGTTAAGTTGCACAAATAACATTTCAGTAGTTCATAAAGGCTTTAAATATGTATATATTATCCACAGATACAATAAAATATCAGAGGGTACCACTGAAATGGGACTTAAATGGTAAAATAATGGAGGTCTGGAAAAAATGGGACATATTTTAATTATTTTATGTTGCTGTTTATTGGAGTGCTCTGTACCCTGCTGTGGTTCAACATTTGAGAGGATTACATAGACTTTGGTGAGATACACAGCACAGGAATATAGAATCTATGAGGTTCAGTTAAGGATAATGGCACTGGCAAGGATGAGTAAGATGACAGGAGTGTAAATTTAAGATTAATCTCACACATATAAAGAAGAATGTGATCTTATTTTTTTCATTTTATACCATACTTGGGGTAGGGAGAGTTAAAAAGGTTTGAAATGACAAAATATAATCTTCCAGGAGGTAAAATATTTCAAGTACTGAGAAAGAAATAAAACATTTGCCTGTGGTAGTATGCTGTGGTATAATCACAAAAGATAAGGAGTGGAATGTATTGAGATTTACCAAATACTCTTTGCCTTCACATATGCACAGCCTTCTCACTATTAAGTTCCCACACCAGGGTGGTACATTTGTTATAATCCAGGAACCTAAGTGAGCACATCATTGTCAAGCAAAGTTTATAGTTTCCATTGGGGTTTTCTCTTGAACTAGCACATTCTTTTGGACTTGGTTATCTTGTTAAAGCATGGAATTTCTTCCTGCAAGTACAACAGGTGAGAGAAAAGCATGTCTTGCTGAGACCAAGGCTAAAGTCAGGCCACCTTAGTCTTACCCAAGTATCAGAAAACCTTCCAAGGATGATGTCAGCTTAAAAAACACATTTTAGAAGAAAGAACTAAATTTGGAGTTGGACAGATATGGGTGGTAATCCTCTCTCTAGTTCTTTGAATAACTTAATCTAAATTTTCATGATTCGTTTTTCTCATCTCAAAAATAGAAATAATACTAAAGCTCCCAGGCTTCTGAGAAAGAATTGAATGATGTCACATATATGCAATATTTACATAACAGTTGGCACAATTAGTCAGTCAGTAAGTGGTAGATTTCTCTAAACTTTGTAAATCCTATTTTACTCATGGTTAATGTGATTAATGCCAACTTTATCTTCTTCATAGAACAATGGTGAACATATATTGACACATTTTTTAAAACCGTAGAAAAGTGTGATATTTTACTGTTATTCACAAAGATCATGAAGTGTCATCAGATACCAGACTCAAAAACAGGTAAATTTGATATAAGATAGATCTGCTAATAAAACGTGGGTAATTTTTTTTTTTGGTGGTGGGAATGATCAGAAAGCTTAAACTTGCATTATTGCCACTTATAGAAAATGATCTATTTCAAATAAGCCTCAAATTTAACATCTTGTCCTGTGATTAATTTATTTCAATGTGACTATGAGCTTTATGGGGAAAATTAGAGAAGACAAAAGTGACACTGTATAATAATTTATTTTTGTTTCATGGGCATCAGGTAAACTTCTAAAATACTAAAAAGTTTTATTTAGTGATTAGCTTATTGCACATTAGCATTTTTCTGAAAAGTTAACACTGGAATCGTTATGGCTATATTTTGACTGTTATTCTATTATTTGACCAAGTAATTTTGAACAAAATCTCTTTTGACTTATATTCTTATTTTTCCAATTATAAAAAGAACCTAATTCCCATCCACTTTGCTTGAAAATAATGAAATCAAAGATTTAGTGATTATGTATGACATTTTAATGCATTACTGTAATGTACATATCTTCTCATTATATTTTGTTTATATTTGTAAGATTAAACAATTACTTGGCTTTCAGTTATTATATTAGAAGCTGAGCTTATAATTTACAATGAAGTGAATTAATGTTGGAGTGTTTTGTTGTCACTGCTGCTACTATAAATAATTATTTCTATATTAGCTAATGTTCACTTCTCATTAAAACTCCATATAGAATTAGTGACAAAATAGGATTTTCATCAAATACAAAACCTCATAAAAATGAACGGTTCCCCAGCTTTAACCTGAAAATCCAAAAAGTACTTTGATTAAAATCTGTTAATTCCGTTATAAAATTTATATTTCTACTTCAAACACATACATAAAAGCACATACATATTTTGTGAAATACGAAATGTGTGAGAAAATCTCTTAATCAAGTGTAATAAACTTTTTATGATAATGCATTCATACATTTTTATTAGCACAAATCTTGGAACTATTTAACTATTATGAATCCTTGTAAGTTTCTAACAGTAAACCACCCTTATGTTCTAGGGATTGTCTAAAAGATACCCAGTATGTAACTTCACATCACATAAGGTGATTTGGTACATAAACTAAAACTAAAACACATTATTTTGAGACTTCTTAGAAATCATCAATTCAAGAGCTCTACATTAATACTTTTTTGTCACAGAAGTTATAAATTATACATATCACAACATAACATTAAAACATTAACATAACAACAAGGGTCTATCACTGATTAAATAATAAAAGCTAAGGCTCCCTATCTGACATATCTGACTTTGTTTTCAAAATATAGTGTATGTTAGCATAAATTTATTGTTAAAAGTATTTCAATACTATTAACCTCAAATTTCATTTTTGTTAGTTAGGCAAGGAGATACTTGATGTATCAAAATTTTCAGATAGTTTACATGTTGTTAGCATCAACCAAAACCTCGTGTTTGTTCTTTATATTGTAATTAAGTTCTGTGCCAAGATATTCTTGTTCTCAAAACAGTAAAATACAAATAACTCGGTGTGAATTACGTCATTTGTTTTGTATTTACTTGTGGTTTTATACCACATCCTACATTTCATAAAGTGGAGTTCTACAAAACTGTATTTTTATAAAATTTTTTAGAAAATTATTTATTATTTTACTACAGGTTTGCCTAGCTCATAGAAAATAGAATTTAATTCTCCCCATACTTTTCATACCACACTATGATAATCTGTTTGTTAAGAATGCTCTATGGCATGCAATACTGCCTTATGTTGTGGTACATTTAAACTGGGGACCATACGTGGTGCTATCCCAGGAAACAGCAAGGTTCAGTTACAGGGTTGTATGTTTCTTTTTTCCCTTACCCTGTCAGGGCCTGCATTTATACATTGTTGCCATTATTGCTATTTATTTAGTATAATTAGTATACTTTTGTTTCATTTGTTAAGAATGCTATATATAGCATCTTTATATTCATCTCAATATTCAGAGCTTTGTAACTTAGAATGCACATTCACTATTATATAGTAGTTAGGTTACTCACAAATGAGTTTGAGTTTCAACCAAATCTATTTTGGAAAAGATAAAAATTATTGTTCTGCACAGACTGTCTTCCACTTAAAGGATGTAATGTGAAGACACTTATCATATCTTGTTGTAAAGATTGATAAAAGTGTGTCTGAGGCAAGGGTTTATAGTCCACTGGGCCTGTTATCAAAATGCACATTTTATTTTGGCCCATATATTATGAGATTACTATTAAAATATTTAGTGTATTCCTGATATCTGTATTTAAGTTTATTACATTTATAATTCAAATTTATAATATTATTCTGAAGCTGCTGTCCATTCTCTAAATTAATACAAGTATTAAGGAGAAAACTGATAACAAGGACTTTGAATTTCTGTTTTCTAAGAATGAGAATCTCAGAAAACAATAAGAATTATTTGTATTTGATTTTGATTTTGGTAACTATTTTAAACTATTGCAGATAATGTTCCATAATGAAGTACTACTCTTCAGAAAAAAGGAAGTCACCTGAATCTTGCATCACCTGGGAGAAGGAACACTGACTCCAACACTTTCTGGCCTCCCTGTATGACCAAAGGAAGAAAGACAGTAAAAGCTAAGAAATATTTGCACAGACACAGACAACAGTGTTGTGGCAGCCAGAGGGAGAGGGATTGAGGGATAGGTGGAGGTGGGCAAATGAGGGTGAAATGGGGACAGAAAGAGGCTGCTTGGGGGCAATGGCACAGGATGTCATGCACAGATGATGTTTTATTGAGTTGAACATTTGAAACCTGTATGGTTTTGTGAACCAATATTACTGTAATAAATTTAAACAAACAAATAAATAGCTTTCAAAGGTCATAGTCCATAGATTGAAATTTAATGAAAGACTGTAATTCTGTGACAAGACTGTAGAAAATTTATTCTTCCAACATCATCTATTCCCAAACCAAAAAGATTCCAGTGTAAAACAGTGGGTTCTAACTGAAGTAGCTGTAAGGCGGCCTTTATCTCAAGAGGAGCTCATATATATGTATATGTATATATGAAAAGAAAGAGGGACAATAAAGCAGTTAGAAACCTCTGGGACCAGCAGCTAAAACAAACATGAAACACAATCAAATCTTAATCAGATTAGCATAAAATCTCACAGTAAATGCCTCATTACCTTAGTTTCATCTCCACTTTTTAACAAAAATTACAAGGCATGCCAAAAGACGAGAAAAAAAAAGCCTGAAGAAACAGAACAAACATCAGAATCAGTCTCAAAGATGACATATATGTTAGAATTATGAAACTGTGTATTTAAAATAACCAATGACATGCCTGTAAACTCACATATTATTTCCTCACTGTGTCCAGTATACTGATGACCCTATCAAAATGATTCTTCATTTATGTCACAATTCTATATTTTTTAATTTCTTTTTTTTTGAGAAATTAAAGTAAATTTTATTTTTTATTTTAACTTTTTTCTCTTTTATTTTTTGGTTTTTTCAATTACAGTTGTCCCATTTTTCCCCCATTGCTCTCCCTACCCCTTCTCCCACAATCATATCCCTCCCCGTTGTCCATGTCCATGAGTCATTTACACATGTTCCTTGACTAAACCCTTCCCTTACTTATCCCCCTTCTCTCCCACCCCCGTCCCCCTTATTGACTGCTATTCTGCTCTTTGTTCTATTTAGTTCATTTGTTTATGTTCTTTAGTTTCCGGTATTAGGTGGTATCATATGGTATTTTTCTTTTTTTGCCTGGCTTATTTCACTAAGCATAATTCTCTCTAGTTCCATGCATGTTGTTGCAACTGAGAGGAGTTCCTTCTTTCTTTTTGCTACATAGTGTTCCATTGTGTAAATGTACCACAGTTTTTTGATCCACTCATCTACAGATGGGCACTTAGGCTGTTTCCAGCACTTAGTTATTGTAAACAGTGCTGCTATGAACATAGGGGTACATAAGTTATTTTGAATTGGTGTTTCAGGATTCTTCAGGTAAATTCTAGCAATGGAATCACTGGTTCAAAAGGCAGTTCCATTTTTAGTTTTTGACGTAATTTCATATTGTTTTCCATAGTGGCTGCACCAGTCTGCATTCCCACAGTGCAGTAGGGTTCACATTTCTCCACATCCTTGCCAGCACTTGTTGCTTGTTGATTTGTTGATGATGGCCATTCTGACAGGTGTAAAGTGGCATCTCATTGCGGTTTTTATTTTTTATTTTTTTTGTTTTTTGTTTTGAATATGTTTTATTAATTATATTGTTACAGTTGTCCCAATTTCCCTTCCCTCTGCTACCCTCCACCGAGTGGCCCCCCTCCCTCCAGTTGTCCCCCCCTTTTAGTCCATGTCCATTGGTTGTGCATATAGTTTTTCTTGAGCTCTTCTTATCTGCTTTATTCCCTCTTACTATGCTTCTTAATACCTATACCATCTCCCTCACTTACCCCCTTACACCTTCCTGCTGACCTCCTCCCAATATGTTCCCCACACCTATAGTTCTTTTTCCACTTTCATTGCTTATTTAGTTTGCCTTTGTTTCAATTCCCTAGCTTCTGTTGTTGGTTCTTGTGATGCGGTTTTCATTTTAATGTTCATAGTTTTGATCCTCCTTTTTCTAAACCAGTCCCTTTAACATCTCATATAATAGTGGTATGGATCTAATGAACTCTTTCAGTTTTACTTTGTCCCCAATTGGGGGCAGAGGAAGCCACGCATTGATATTTCCCTCCCACTCTTTCTCCTTTCCTTCTCCTCTCTCTAAAAATAAGTAAATAAAATATTTTAAGAAGATTGCTTTTGTAACATATTATATATATTTAATACATTTTGATATTTCCTCTAAATTTAAAACAGTTAGATTGCTGTGCATTTTGCAAGAAAATTTCTGTCTCTGGGTAAGGGACAACCTTAGATTAGATGTATATCTCTTCTTCTTTCCTAACTTTTCTCCTAGACCATTTCTTCCTTTGAATTTCCCACAGACATTCATCATCACTCTTGCTGATGGCAGATAAGGTGGATCTTTTGAATTTACCCTCCTCTCCTTACTTTCTGTATTCAGGAGAAATTTGTAGTCCAGTGTTCTCTAGAAGCCAAAAAACATAGTTCTCAATTCAGTGAACAGTCAAAATGTAAATAATTACACAAATTACTATACTACTTGAAAACTGATAAATGTTACAAAATTAAATAGAATATATATATAATTACATAGTTTCCAGGGTATAATTGTGATGCATAATTACACAGCAATAATTTTTTATGTGTTTGCATATATAAAAATATATATTACATAAAAATACATATGTATACATAAATATATATATGTAACCAGATGAGACTGGAACCTATTATCTACTTTGTAGAAAAAGTGACACCTCCATGCTATAAATTTGCCCCAGGGACTCTCAGATACTCACAAGTTTTTTAACCTACATTTAATTTCTGTAGGAACCTGTAAAGGTTTATGTCAATGGGACCCTTTATGGTATAGACAGTAAAGGTTCCTTTATCTATATAGGATTGCACAAAGTAAAAAATGTCTTCTAGCTTGTTTTTCAGGGCAAGATCTTTATCTTCCTAACTTATTTCTTTTTATCTCAACATATCATTGAGATTAAATATTTGAAAAACTGGGAAAAAATAAATAGTATATGAATACACATATACTAACTTTTTAATCAAATGTTATAATACTTTAGTCATATTTGTGTGAAAATATTTTTAATGAAATAAAAAATATAGGTTGTTTAAGTCATTTTTTCCTCTCTCCTCCAATGTCATTTCTATTCTCCCTGCCCCATCATTATTTTAATTATCAGTTTATCTTTAATGCAATTGATAAATAGGTATCTAAAATATAAAATTTTCACAATTTATGTAAAAACTGTGTATTACATGTTATTATTTATCTTTCCCTCTTTTTAGATATTTAAAAATGTGTATCTACATTGATGTACATGTCCCTGGCCTCACTTTATCTCACAGGTGCAAACCTGTCCATCATTACACAAAGACTTACTTCTTTGCATTCTGATGGAAGATCATGTGTCTTGAAAATTTCTATCCCTCAATATTTTTTTCTGTGGTTGGGATTGTCAAAAACCTGCATTTTTCTCAATATCAATGATCTGGAATAATCCCTTACTTTCATTTAATTCTCATTTCATTAAATTTTTTAGTTTTATAATATTCTTTTTTTAATATGCTTTATTGATTATGCTGTTACAATTGTCCCAATTTCTTTTCTCTTTGTTCTCCTCCACCCAGCGATGCCCCTCCCTCCAGTTGTCCCCTCCCCTTAATCCATGCCCATTGGTTGTGCATATAATTTTTCTCAACATCTTCCTATCTAACTCCACTCCTTCCTACTATGCTTCTTAATTTCTGTACCATCTCCCTCCCTTTCTCCCTGCCTTCTTCCTGTTGACCTCCCCCAAAATGTTCCCATACCTATAATTCTTTTCCAACTCAATGCCTACTTAGTTTGCCTTTGTTTCAATTTCCTACCTTCTGTTGTTGGTTGTTGTGATACAGTTTTCATTTTAATGTTCATAGTTTTGATGCTCTTTCTCCTAAACAAGTCCCTTTAACAGTTCATACAACAGTGGTTTGGATCTGATGAACTCCATCAGTTTTACTTTGTCCTGGAAGCACTTTCTCTGCACCTTCTACTCTGAATGACAGCTTTACTGGACAGAGTAATCGTGGTTGTAGGTTTCTGCTTTTCATTATTTTGAATATTTCTTGCCAGTCCCTTCTTGCCTGCACAGTTTCTTTTGAGAAGTCAGCTGAGAGTCTTATTGGAACCCCTTTGAGTGTAATTCTCTTCTTCTCTCTTGCTGTTTCTAAGGTTCTCTCTTTATCCTTAATTTTTGACATTTTGATTATAATGTGTCTTGGTGTGGTTCTCTCTTGGTCCAGTTTTTTTGGAACTTTCTGTGCTTCCTGGGGCTGTAAGTCTATTTCCTTCTCCAAATTAGGGAAGTTCTGCTTTATTGTTTTTTTTTCACATAACTTTTCAATATCTAGTTCTTCTTTGTCTTCTGGCAACTCTATTATTCGAATATTGGCCGGCTTATAGCTGTCCCATAGGTTTCTGAGCCTCTCCTCATTTTCCTCACTTTTTGTTTCCTCTTTCTGCATTGGTTGACCATTCCTTCCCTATGTTCTGATTTGTTGATTTGATCCCTGGCTTTTTTTTTTCCTCATCACTAGTTTCATATGTGTTTTCATTCATTTCAGCAAGACTAACCTTCGTTCCTTCCACCTCTTATTTAAGATCTTCTGTTAGGTCGGTAAGCATTCATATAACCAAAGCTCTGAACTGTGTCTCAGAATGATTTCAGCCCTGGCTGCTGTGGCTCAGTGGATTGAGCATCGGCCTGCAAGCCAAGTGTCACTGGTTCGATTCCCAGTCAGGGCACATTACTAGGTTGCACATCAGGTCCCTAGTTTGGGGCGTGAGTGAGAGGCAACCACATAATGATGTTTCTCTCCCTCTCTCCCTTTCTTTCTCCTTTCCCCTCTCTCTAAAAATAAAATAAATAAACAAACAAATAAATAAATTATTTTTTAAAAAAAGATTTTCTATCTGCTGCTTCATTGGATTAGATATTTGCTGTCTGGTTAGCTGTGTCACCAGGATCTCTATCATGACCTGTGCCATCCTGACAGTTTTGTGTTTACCTTTGCTTCTTGGGAGGGGCTGTTATACCTCCTACGCTACAGGAGTTGGAGCCCCATGCACTCATCATTACCAGGCAACCCTTTTCACCACACTGTGGCACTTTGTGTGGGGGTGGGCATCCAAGATGGATTCCTGCTGTTCACTCTCCACTGAGAGACAGGGAGCCTTCACCTCTATCTCCACATCCTCCAGCCCTCACAGTCTGAGGCAAAGGGGGTCTGCTTTCCCCAGCATTGGCATCGTGAGATGACAGGTTTGGTCTACAGCCAGAGGTGTTCCCCAGACGCTTCTCACCTCCCTTTAAATACAGGTGTCTATGCTTACTGCTGTCCCACCACCATTGCCACAGCTGCTGCCTCCAGCACAGCTTGATCTATCCACCCTGGCTTTGCCCCTTCTGCCCATCCAGATGAGCACCACTTGTTTATAACTTCATACATTAGACTTCCGTGTAGCTTTATTTTCTGGAACTTCTGGTTATTTTTGATTTTGCGGTAGTTGTATTCCTTCTTAGTTGTGAAGGGAGAAGGAGCATGTCAGTCTAGGCCTCCATCTTGGCCAGAAGTCCACTTTGTAATATTCTTAAATCTTTGTTTTGCCATTCAGTTTCTTCTCTGAAATGTCCATTCATATACTTTAAATGTTTTTGTATTGGGTGGTCTTACTGTTTGTATATTTGACTTATTGGCTTTTCTTTAAATTTATGAATATAAATTTCTGATTGTTTCAATGTAATTTAAATATCGTTTTAGGATAGTTACCTTTTTAATATGTACAGACATATTTTATCAAATAGAATTTAAAATTTTAGTGTCAAATTTTATCGATTATATATGTAATGATTTCTGAACTAGGATATTCTACTTTACCATGAAGTTATTAAAATTTTGAAAATTATTTTCTAAAGGTTTTAATAATTATTATCTAGAATTAATATATTTAATGGCATAAGATAGGAAAACAAATTTTTACTAGTTCTTTACAAATGATTTACTTTCTCAACAATTTCCTTGAATTTAGTGGTCCATTTTAATCTCTGTGTCAATATCACAGTTTCTTGACATATGCAATATACATTACATTCTTAATCTTATAGATTATCTAAATTATTTCAGTCTTTTAGCCTTTCATATAATTATAGCTCAACTTTTCACACTTTTAAAAAAATCTTATTGGTATTTAAAACACTAAATATATGGATCAGTTTTGGAAAAGTGATATAATATTTGTAAGCATAATATAGTTCTTATTTTTGTATTTTTTAAATATTATTTAGTAATATTTAGTAATAATTCCATGAATGTATGCACATATTAGTTAGTATCATGTCTTATGGATACCATACAGTTTTGTTACTAAAGTGAATGGATCCTTTCCTTTCCTATTATAGTTTCTACTTGTGTGTGTGTGTGTGTGTGTGTGTGTGTGTATGTCTAGATAAAATGTGGTAGGAAAGGTGGGGATCAATCACTACTGGCTACATATGGCTGATGAATTTGTACCATCTATCTGTGTTCCTGAACTATCCATCAGTCTAAAACAGTTTAATTGGCTCAAATAATTGGAAGATGGAATGAATCTCTGATTTGGACATTCTATAGATGATTCAGTCTGCATGTAATTCGTAGGTACATGTTTGAGTTTGAGTTAGATATTTAAAAATAAACAATCTCAGAAGAATATGAAAAAAGATCTGAATTAGTATACAAATTTAGATGCATCTGGTTTTCATAAATGTTTCTGAATGCTTGTATGAGCCAGTCAGTGTTTCTAACATGCTTTATATTTTAGTAATTAAGCACATCCTGAGGAAGAGGTTATCTCTATACTACTTCATTTCAGTAGAAAAACTGAGGCTCATAAATTCCATCACCATCACAGGTCATATTGTAAGTGGCATAGTTGGGATTTAGAACTAGCTTCATTGTCCCCAAATCTTTTACTTTTCTTATTATATCACAGCTGCTGTAACCAAACTACCAACTTGGATATTCATCTTTGATATTTCCATTGCCTCTTGTTTCAGTATTGTTTACTTTCTAATGAAAGTCCACTACAGAATTTTATTTATTTATACTATAGTAAAAATACTTTCTAAGAAAGAAGTATCATCTGATACTTTCTGTTCTCTTACAATAGGGAATTTCTTCATTAAATTGTTCATTGATTTAGAAACTTCCTAAGAAGAGCATGACAAGGTGACTTTAGGGTAGAAGGAAAAGCTCAAAGGAGAGGTAAAAGATCACCAAAGGAAAACTGAGGCAACTGCAAATTAGTTTTTCTACCACATGTAGCACAATTATCCAGGGAAAGAATAACTCAAGGGATAATTTGGCCTTGTTTCTGAAGTTGACTGAGGATGCCTGCTCTCAGTTCTTGTAGGTTGCCAACATTGAAGAGAACTTATCAAAGATTGAAAATGTCTTTTTAACCCTCAGAACCAAACTAAAGTCTTCTGACACTTTTCCTCTAGTGAACCCAATATGTGTTTTATTTTATTTGTTGTTTATTCTTCCATCCAGTGGAAAGTAATTTTTCTGAGGATTCCTGTCAAATACTACTGTCCATTTGTATTACTCCCTTGATTGTAAAAGCTCAATAATATGTAAAATTATATATATATTACATATATATATATATATACATATATATACACACACACACACATACTACAGAGCTGCATATATGAAAAAACTTCTATAGAAGTTGTGTGAACTTTTATTTTATGTTATGAAGTAACAGGGGACTACAATGGAGGTAAAAATGCAAAATACTTATGCTTCCACTAAAAATTTGACCAACTATGCTTATTAATATAGTCTGGAAACATTTATAGTTGGAATAGTATAAATAATAATATCAAAAATATTTATTCACTTCAGTTTTTAATTTCTTCAATGACTTGGAATTTAATTCTTGGGTTAATCTTACTAAAACTGCTATGAGTTGCTAAACCACAGGGATAGTTAAGCATGGACAATATGTGCATTGAAATTGATGCCACAACCAAGTGTGCATGGGTGATAAATTTGTAGTTTCATTTCAGCACTTGGCTTCCCAAATGTTCATACTGATCTTAGCCTTTGGGCTCCTTAGAATTTCAGGATTCTAGTCAGAAATATGATATTCATGATGAATTTCTCTCTGTTGACATGTTTTTTTTTTATTTATTTATTGTTGGATAGGGTTTTAGAATAAGGCAACAACTTTTCAGAATGGATAAGCTTTTATAAAAGTACATTAAAATATGCAATTTTCCATCACAAAGTACAAAGCTTATAGGCTCAACAGATTCACTTGTTGACTAATGATCTTAATTTAGGGTCATGAAAGTCCTGGCAGGTAAGTTACTTATCAGATTTCATAGAGTCAGTAAAAGGCAAAACTTGGAAAAAGTGAACTAATGGTTTATTATTATTATTATTATTATTATTATTATTATTATTATTATATTATCATTTCCTATTCAACACAGTCCAGCATCTCATCTTTGTAAATATCATCAGAGCATTAGGAATGGTTCAACCCTAATTTAAACTTATTCTTAAAAGCTGCCAGTATTCATATGATATTAAAAATAAGCAATTTTTTCACTCCATAAATACAGAGTTCAACTGGTTGATAATATTTGTAGATAGACTTGTGAAAGGTAACAAAAATATTAACATGTCAGAAATATCATTGAATTGTTAAAGAATGAGCTATTTACTCTACAACACATAGTTCCTCACCACAAAGGACCTAACAATATCCCCTAATCTCTGCATGCCTCTATTGCTATAGTGTAAAATGAAATGAAATAGATGGGTGATCTTGAAAATCTTTTTCAGCTTGCACATTCTACAGAAGGTACACAAAGCTAAGGGATAAATTTTCCCAAAGCTGCACATTATTTTCAATGCTGTGATATCAAGTATACAAAATAAATAAGAAAAATGTTGAATGGCCAAAAATAATAAATTTCTTCATCAGTGTATAATTTCCCTGTTTTGGTATATCTCATATTCTTGCAATAATTTACTAGTTTGCTCCAGGAGTGGTAGTAGAACTTTATGTCTTTTTTATCTCTGTCAAAGAATGATCTCAGGCCTTGACCTTCCTTATTTTATGCTTTATAAAAATTATTTTCTCAGTTAACCTTATGTCAATTATCTTTGGTCAATAATTCAATAAAACTAACCTATACTCCAGCATATCTGTAGCTAGCAAATAAATTCTAATATTGTTCATAAATAACAAAAGCCAGTGAAACATTTTCCATTCATTCTGGATCATTTTTACACTAGATGGATGTCTATTTTCAAGTTTTTTTTTGCACTCAGACCTTTACTGTTGCTAAATGAGAGTTACAAATCTCTTGGAACGAAGGGAGGAATCAATTCTAAGACAGGGCAGAGCAATTGGGTGGGTTGCCTTCTTCCTCAAGGTGGAGTACCTCTCCTATTCTCACTACATCTGGCAGCACAGATGGTAAGAAAATTAATAGGAGGGAGGAAGCCTTGACCTCATGTGGATATAAACAAGTCCTGAGACTACACAGGCAGGCAAATCTGATAATAGCTTTAAAAGAGACCTTGAAAGTTCATTGAGTTCAGCTCCCTGCTGATGATAGAGCTGTACTTGACAAAGTTCGACGTCCTGGGCCAACATCCTTGAGGTAATATGCATAAAGATATCAGAATAGGTCACCAAGCCTGGCCATGCAGTGCATCTTTTTAGGTAACTGTGGAGGTAGGATACGAACATCTGTTTTATATTAGTGCATCATGTTGGAGATAGAAGATGAGGAAAATGACTGTTTAAGCTTTTCCTATCACATCTATTCAGCAAATTAGAATCCTCAGAGACAAAAAGCCTATAAACAGATGTTCACCTCTAAGCATGTTTATAGGGTTAACACAACTAGCTTGTTGCAAGAACATGTTGGTAATTAACTTTAGTCACTAAACAAATACCTATTAATTATAGAATCATTGATCTGAAAATATAGATTATGTACATGTTATCTGAGGTAGTTCTGAACTGGCTATTCAGACACTGTTAGCAGGATAATGCAGAAGTCATTCCCACCCTCATAACTTTACCACCTTTCATTAAAGGTGGCTTCATGTGTCAGTGAGCCTTAACCCACTGCCATTTGGATGGTTTTAAAGAAAGATTCGCTTTTCTCATTAAAGGGAAAAATGGAGCTTATGCTGTGCTTTCTCCTCTTCCACTTTCCTTGAGCATTGGCTTGATATATTGTAACCATTGAAGCAAAGCAAGAGAATTTCAAATTGATGATATTGTCTCAGCAACTTTCCTGGAAATACATTTTTGTTATGTAAAAATAATTAACTCCCATTGTTAAGCCTGGTTTACTTCATTAATTCAAGTTGAAAACACACCTAAATGATGCACTTATTAGTATCTAAATTTTCTTTACAATATCTTAATGACAAAAGACTATTCTATGGTAGGCAGAGTAATTAATTCAACTTTCACTTATAAATATTAGGTTTATAATCTAGAAATAATTTTCAAACACTATATCACCAAAAACCTTTTCCTTATCCTTGAAATTTTCTACTCCAAGTATTTTATATTTCACCTCAACTAAATGAACCACTCCACTGCATATTAATACATGCATTTTTTCATTTAAAATTAATTTTGGAAAAAGTATTTGATGGTCCCCATTGTATATAACTGAGTAGTCAAAAATGAAGCTTAAGAGAGACTATTTTGTATGAGGGGTATTTGAAAACTATATATATATAAAGATTAGAAGTCCATATATGATTAATAATTAAGAGATTGTGTTAAATTTGAATAATCTCAATATTTTATAAATAAATCCAAATTACTGATACCCCTAAATCACATTAACTAGTGATTCTCTAATATAGCATATGAAGGGTCATCTAGAAAACTTGTTAAAACCAATTTCAAAAATTGATTCAGTAGGTCCAGTTGTGGAGTGCAATAATTTACATTTATAAGTAACTTTCAACTGATCCTAAAATTACTGGTCTGAGGCCCACATTTTTAATAACCCAGACTTAGAAAAATCTCAACTAATGCTCTAACACTGTTATAAATGCACTTTTTCAATATGAAAGAAACCAATTGTCTTTGGTAAATGTGTTGCCATAAGCTACTTCAAAACCATGTTTCTATTTACTATGACCTTTGCTTAGCATTTGTAAAGTTTCCATTGATATTTAGAGGGACAGGCTGAGATCGACAGGCTGATTTCCCAGGTATATATTTAAACTTAGGTGAAAACTTTTATGTAAATAACTGGTCTCCCTACTCTAATTCTGATACACTTTGTTTTAATGGGTGCTCACTATTCCTGTCTTTGACATTTGTTATAATCCATTCCAGAAACATATTAACAGTAAAATAAAAGAGAATGTGGAATCTAAATTTCACAGAAAAATACATTACCATATTATGATGCAGTGATTACGTTTTCAAATTTTTTAAATTTCTATTTGAATAAAGAAGAGTTTGTGTTAGTAATCAGTATTATTTTCTTCTCTTTCTGAATTTAATCACATACATGCACACTGACACATTTTGTGTGTCAGAGAATGTAGGAATATGCTGCTTTGTGCTTAATAAAGAGGGCAGGCTGTTGTGATGAATCTCATGCAGCAGGTGTCTGATGGACTATTATTTAATCTCTGCTTTGGGGAAGAGCAATCTAATGGTAGCTGTTGGTATTTGATTAAGAAAAAGTCCAGATGTTGACAATGTTTCCCCATGGCTATTGATATTTAATAATTTGCACATAGCTGCTAAAAAGCCATCAAGCCCGACTATTTTATGACTATCACTGGAAATAATTATTTCTTCTTTGTGTGTTTTACGTATAACCTTTATGGCAGGACTCACATATTTTTCAAGTGTTAAATTGAGCCAGCTAAATAAGATTTATTCACATTTATTTTCTTATAGTTCTGTAAAAAAAATGTTGTCATGTATTAATGGGGTATTCTGATGTAACAAGAGAATTCCATCATTTTGAGTCTCTCATTAACCTGAAAATGTAATGAACTATGTATCTTTATATGAGGCACTGTTTTGACAAATCTTCGTTATAAAAATATATATTCAAACTTTAGATGCAGGTTAAAAGAATAAACCACAAAGGTTTTTTTTTTTTATTTGTTAAAGGACAATTTAAATTTGGT
This sequence comes from Furipterus horrens, assembly GCF_987537825.1. Lineage (NCBI taxonomy): Eukaryota > Metazoa > Chordata > Mammalia > Chiroptera > Furipteridae > Furipterus > Furipterus horrens. The sequence goes on from NW_028327182.1 coordinate 63,217,814, forward strand.
CTCTGCCAGTATTTGTATGTTTTCTTGGGTTTTAAAAATATTTTCCTTCATTTTTATTTTTAAGTCAGCTAAATTACAGAAAGAAAATCATCTTAAAGTGTTCCATATCCAATGAAGTATTTTCAGAGTGATTTCTGAATTGCTTCAGGACTGAAAGATGATTGGTCTCCTCAGAAAGAAAAGACTAGTTCTGCCTGAGTTGTTTAAGACACATATGAGGCTGAGAAGCCTCACAAAAAAATGAACATTTTAACAGCAACAAATGTCACATACATTTCTTTTTGTCCCTCTTAGTTACTTCATTGTTGGGTCTTTTTTAAGAAGATGTGGGTAATCCTTATGAGATGTCTTAGGGAATAAGAGTACTATAGCTTAAGTTGTCAAAGCAGAGCTGCTCTGTGACAATGCTCTGTAACAAAGTGTGGTCCACAAACTGGGCCAAAGATGTCATTTCTGATGCATTCAGTCATCAGAATGGGGAGAGATTCAGCTTTGTCTTTTCCATTGACCATGCCTATCCTCACAAGTCCCCTCTCATTGATCTCATTGATAGCAGAGTTGAACTTTTTATCTGCTTCTCAATGTACCTCACTGTTTGAATATGAATAGCCATAGGTACATTAACGCATACTGAAGTCACATTGTGTGTTGTGTTGAAAAATTGCATTACTAATACAGAGTGATTATAGAATATTGTGTTAGGTTCTTATTGCTGCTATAACTAATAATATAAACTTATTGTTGATAACAATATAGTATAAATATAAATTTTTCATCTTATAGTTATGCCAGTCAGGTGTATGAAACAGATTTAACAAGGTAAAAATTAAGGTGTCATCAGGGTTGTGATCCCTCCATGGATTTTAGGGAAAATTCCATTTTCTTACCTTTTCCAAAATCTGAAAGGTATTCCGTGTCTTTTGGCATTTTCCTCCATCTTCAAGCCAGCAGAGTAGAATCTTTAATTCTCTCTCTAATTCTGGCATTTACTTCCTTTGTTATGTCTCCTTTCATGCTGAGTCTTTCCTCCTTATTATAAGGACCTTTGTGGTTACACAGTATTCACCTGATAATTTAATTACCTGTATAGTTAGTTTCCTAATCATAAGATTGCTAATTCAGTCATTCTACAGAGTTGTAAAATGACATAGTCATAGGTTCCAAGAATTATAATATAGATAACTTGAGGGAGGATTATGCTATCTACCATAATTGCTACGAAAATTATGTACCTTTCTTACAAATTTGAGATTAGAGCATTTTGTTCAACCATGCTCTTTAGGGTTAATTGAAGTCACTTATGATTTATAAAAATTTTGAAGTGTTCTTTCAAAAAAACATTTTAAATATTTAAGTATTGCAAGGGCCTAAGTAAGATAACAAACAGAATATAAGATGTAAGAAAGCTATTTTTGGCCAGTTGAACTATATCAATTACTATGAATTAACTGATTATAATATGAAGAATGGAATATTAATGCATATAATTTAACAAAATGATTTGTCATAAAGAATATGTAAGAGGACAGGTAAAATTGACAGGTTTTCTTGAGGGTTATTTTTACTCCCTGGAGTTATTTATGTCATTTTGATTTGACCGCAAAGAGTAGAAAGATTAGAAAAACAAAGTAGAATAAAGAAAATGTGATGAGGGTAAAATATGTGACATAAATTTTTTAGATTATCATATGATGGGAAGGAGAGGCAAGGACACCAGTAAATAAAGAAGTGCATGTGTGTGTGATTAGTTTTCTATGAGTTACTATGCTTAAGATGAAGTTGTAAAATAAATATGGCACAAAGATTTATTGAGGTGGTAACATAAACAGAGATTGCTACCTGAAATCGTATATAATGAGTTGTATTAAGGGAAGATAATTGTAAAATTTAATCACCTGCTAGATGCAGTGGAGGATCCTCCATCATCATATCTTGGAGAAGGGTTGGGTACTGATAGATCTATGTCTGGGTTCTCAGTGAGCCTATCCACATGGGAAACTCTTCGGTGTATTAGCTATAATATTGAGTGTGTTTTTTAGGAAATCTTTTCATACATGAAAACTTCAAGTTCTCCCTTCCACTCTTTGTAGAACAACATATAGCTCTATGACTTTCCTTAATGGCAATAGTTGTGAATATTAAAAAAACATGGGTATTAAAATATGCAACTCATCATTTTAAAAGAAGGGCTCTTAAGAAACATTTCAATAATTTCAGAATGGTGCTAAAATTATTTTATTGTGCCACCCAGATTTCATCTCTTATAAAAACCTCCTGGGACTGCACATTCTTCTGCAGATTTTGCCCATCTCTTTTCTTACCACATCTGTCATTCATTCCTTGACTAACAAGTAATAGCCTTGAAACAACTATGTCAAAAGTAAAAAAAATGTGTTTTTTTTCCTTAAACTAATGGACTTTCAGTCTCTAATTTTGTTGTTGTCTACAGCAACTGTGAACATGTTTGACCCATCTTTCTGTTTTCAAATGTAATTGTTTTTTTATGTTGGTGACACACACTATTCTGGATTTTTTCTACTAAAATTTTTGACTGGTGTTTATCAATTGTATTCCCCTGTCTGTCATCTTCTATATAAACTTGGATGCATTAGAGTACTGTTCTCATGTCTTAAAAGTCTCTTCTACTCTCATAGTTTCAAATACTAACAATGTACTGTTGGTAGCTACATGTATATCTCTTTCTCTTCCAAACTTCTTTTGTCAACTCACATATTTGTAATAGTATAACTAAAATTCTGCACATGTTTCACATTTATTTTAAACTAAAAATATTATTGAGAGGGGAAGAAGATGGTGGTGGAGTAGGTAGCAGTGTTGTCTGCTTGCTCCCATCACAGAAGGACTTGGAGTACAAAAACAGAGTGCAGTGAGTGACGGCAAATTTCAGATAGGGTGAACAGGGATGGGAGTGTGGGAGTGACATGATAGAGGGCAGAAATCTCAGCCCATGCTCTCCAAGCAGAATTGCTGGGCTTCCCAGCCCAGCACCTCTGCCACACTACACCCAAAAGGGGCAGCTGCTGACTGGCTCATTAGCTGGGATCTGCCTGGAAAATTCCCCCTGCAATAGGTGTCGTTACCAACAAAGCCGTGAAGGGAGTCAGCAAAAAGGTTTGGTTGAAACAACTGGAGGCATGGAAAACAGTGGATAGCCCAGGCTGTGAGAAACTGTATGAACTGAGTCTAGGCGGGGACTTCCTGTGTTGGTAACCCTTCATCCTGGGCATTCGCATAAAGGCTAAACCAAAAAAAAAAAAAAAAAAAAAAAAAACAGAATTAATCGATGGACAGGAGGTCATATGGGGAAGCTGCGGCAGAACCCCAGACCTGGTAGGGACCCCAGAAAGGCAAGTGGTACACAAAAGCACAGAACAAGGCTCTGCCAAGCATAGATGCAGGTCAGTGCCACAGCTTGGAGGCAACACAGAGACTTTTTTGAAGGAGGAGCAGAGATAGAAGCCAAAGATGTGGGAGACTATGGGCATGTCCACTGTCTCGCCAGCAGAACAGCATTGATAGACAAGCCTGAGGATGCCTGGAGGGTGCTGCAGGACCTGGGAGGAGGGGGACTCAGCTAAGTGCACTTCAGCAGAGAGCTGCGGCAGGCCCATGAGTGAGAGAATAGCAGCCTCAGAATTCAGCTAGATCTCTTCACAGCCACACAGCCATAAAAGAAGATTTGAGACCCATGGATTTCTGACCAAGAGTGGATCCAGAAGAAGAAGACAGCACTCAAAGCATCTCCACAAAAGAACTCAAGACAAGATGTGCAGAGTGACTCTCAATCAACTAGCCAGAGGGTAGGTTCCACCAAAGAGTAATTGAAATACAACCAGACAGCTTAAACAAATGGCATAGGAAGCATCCCAACAGCATCAATCTCAGGAGATCAGAGTGACTGCACCACTGAATCCCCCAGTTCTTCTATACAGAATCTCATACTATGAAGGCAGGAAATCAAAGCAGACAAATATAAGAAACAAAAACAAACAAGAAGCACCCAACATGGGGAGACACAGAAACAACCTCACAATGATAGAAAAAGAGGAATCCCCAGAAAGAGTGCTAGATGAAACAGAGGTAAGCAACCTATCAGACATGGAATTCATAAGAATGGTTATAAGGAAGCTCAATGAACTTGACAAACTCAGAGAAAACTACAATGAACTCCAGGGGAATTACAAAGACTCCAGGAAAACTACAAAGAACTCCAGGGAAGCTACAGAAAACTTAAGGAGAACTACACCAGCATAATAAAGAACATAGAAACTATCAATAAGAACCAATGAGAAACAAAGAACACAATTTATGAAATAAAGAACACAGTAGAATCAATCAAAGGCAGGCTAAATGAAGCAGAGGATTGGATCAGTGAGTTAAAGACCAATGTAGAAAAAAAAAATTCCAGAAAATACAACAAAATGAAAAAAGATTTAAAAATAATGAAGAGGGTTTAAGAGAAGTGCAGGACAACATAAAACAAAACAATATCTTTATCACAGAGATACAAGAAAGAGAAGAGCATTGGTTAGAAAACCTGATTGAAACAGTAATGACAAAATTTTCTTGACTTGATGAGAGAAAAAGTCATGTAAGTCCAGGAAGCATAGAGGGTCCCAATGAAGATGAACCCCAAAAGGCCTGCTCCAAGGCACATCATGATTAAAATGGCAACATTCAAAGACAAAGAGAGAATCCTAAAGACAGCAAGAGAAAAACAGCAAATAACATAAAAGGGAGCTTTGATAAGGCTATCAACTGATTACTCAACAGAAACACTACAAGTCAGAAGGGAATGGAAAAAAATATTTCAAGGAATGAAAAACAAAAGTTTACAACCAAGAATACTATACTCAGAAAGGCTCTCTTTCAAAATGGAAGGTGAAATAAGTTTCCCAGACAAAGGAAGACTAAAAGAATACATCTCTACCAAACCAGCATTGGAAGAGATGCTAAAGGAATGCTTTAAGAAAAAGAAAAATAAGAAAAAGGGAGAGGAAAACAGGTACAAAGGGAAATGAATAAATACCTGTCAATAATAACCTTAAATGTAAAAGGATTAAATGCTCCAATCAATAACATAAGGTAGCAGAATGGATATGAGAACATGACACATATATATGTTGTCTACAAGAGACACACCTCAAAACAAAAGATTTACACAGACTGAAAGTAAAGGGATAGAAAAAGTATTCCAGGCAAATGGACATGAAAAAACAGCTGGGGTAGCAATACCTATGTCAGAGAAAAGAGATTTCACAGCAAAGGACATAAAAAGAGAAAAAGAAGGGCATTTTATATTACTTAAGGGAAAAATCCATCAAGAAGATATAACCCTGGAAAACATATATGAACCCAACATAGGAGCACCTTAATATATAAGAAAAATACTAGAAGACTATAAGAAGGATATGAACAGCAGCACACTCATAGTAGGGGACTTTAACAATCCACTACCAACAATAGACAGATCTTCAAAGCAAAGAAACACCAAGAATATGCAGGCAGTGAACAACACACTAGATCAAATGGATTTTATATATATATATATATATATGTATATATATATATATATATATATATAAAACTTTTTCCTCCTAAGAAGCAAAATATACATTCTTTTCAAATGCACAAGGGATATTTCAAAGATAGACCACGTGGTAAAACACAATACACGCCTCAACAAATTCTAAAAAATTGAAATTATATCAAGCATTTTCTCAGACCAAAATGCCTTGAAACTAGAAATCAACCTCAAGGAAAAAAATCAAAGACATCCAAACCCATGGAGAAGGAATAACATGCTATTAAATAATGAATGGGTTAACAATGGCATCAAGGAAGAAATCATGAAATTTCTGAAAACTAATGAAAATAAACACACAACATTCCAAAGCCTATAGGACACAGCAAAAGCAGTCCTGAGAGGAAAATTCATAGCAATAAAGGCCTACCTAAAAAGGACTGAAGAATCCCAAATAAAAAGTCTAACCTTACAGCTACAAGAACTAGACCAACAACAACAAACAAAGCCCAGAACAGTAAAAAGAAGGAAATCATCAAAATCAGAGCTTAATTAAATGACACAGAGACTAAACAAACAATTCAAAAGATCAACGAAAGTAGGAGCTGGCTCTTTGAAAAGATAAACAAAATCGACAAGCCTTTAGCTATGCTCATCAAGAAAACAAGAGAGAGAACCCAAATAAACAAAATCAGATATAAAAAAGGAGATATCACGACCGATATCACAGAAATACAAAACATTATAAGAAATTACTACAAACAACTATATGGCAAGAAACTTGACAACCTAGATGAAAAGGAAAGATTTCTAGAACATAATCTTCTGAAACTAAATCAAGAAGAAGCAGGAAGCCTGAACAGACCAATAGCAAAGAGTGAAATTGAAACAGTAATAAAAAGCTCCTGGTGCACAAAACTCCTGGACCAGATGACTTCACAGGTGAATTTTACAAAAGATTTAGGGAAGAACTAACACCTACTCTTCTCAAACTATTCCAGAAAATCCAAGAAGAGGGAAAAACCCCAAACTCTTTCTATGAAACCAGTATTACCCTAATTCCAAAACCAGGTCAAGACACAACAAAGAAAGAAAACTACAGGCCAATAACATTGATGAACACATGCTAAAATCCTCAACAGAATATTGGCAAACCAGATCCAGCAACACATTATAAAGATCATACATTATTATCAAGTGGGATTCATCCCAGGGATGCAAGGGTGGTTTAATATTTGCAAACCAGTAATTGAAATACACCACATAAACAAAATGAAAGACAAAAACCACATGATCATATCAATAGATGCTGAAAAGGCATTTGATAAAGTACAACACCCATTTATGATGAAAACATTCAGCAAATTGGGAATAGAGGGAGAATACCTCAACAAAATAAAGGCCATATATGAGAAAACCAAAGCCAACATCATACTCAATGGACAAAAACTGAAAGCATTCCCCCTGAGATCAGGAACAAGAGAGGGATGTCCACACTCTCCACTCCTATTCAACATAGTATTGGAAGTTCTAGCCACAGCAAGCTGACAAGGAAAAGAAATAAAAGGCGTTCAAATCGGAAAAGAAGAAGTAAAACTGTCACTTTATGCAGATGACATGATAGTATACATTGAAAACCCTATAGACTCCCCCAAAAAACTACTTGACCTAATAAGTGAATTTGGCAAAATAGCAGGGTACAAAATCAGTATCCAGAAATCAAAGGCATTTCTATACACCAACAATAAAATATCAGAGATAGAAACTAAAAAAATTTCATTTACTATAGCATCAAGAAAAATAAAGTACCTAGGAATAAACTTAACCAAAGAGATAAAAGACCTGTACTTAAGAAACTACATAACAATGAAGAAAGAAATTAAGGAAGATACAAATAAATGGAAGCATATACCATGTTCATGGATATGAGGCATCAACATCATTTAAATGTCCATACTACCCAAAGCAATTTACAGATTCAATGCAATCTCTATTAAAATACTAGTGACATACTTCACAGATCTAGAACAAGTACTTCAAAAATTTATATGGAACCAAAAAAGACCATGAGTAGCTACAGCAATCATGAAGAAGAACACAGCAGGAGGAATCACAATACCAGAAATCAAACTATACTACAAAGCCCCTGTGACCAAGACAGTCTGGTACTGGCATAAGAACAGACTTATAGACCAATGGAACAGAATAGAGAGCCCAGAAATAAACCCAGGACTATATGGTCAACTGACTATATGGTCAACTAATGTTCGACAAAGGGAGAAGGAAAATAAAATAGAGTGAGAAGAGATTCTTCAACAAATGGTGCTATGAGAACTGGACAGAGACATGCAAAAAAATGAAACTAGACCACCAACTTACACCACACACCAGAATAAACTCAAGATGGATCAAAGACTTAAACATAAACCATGACATCATTAAAATCCTAGTGGAAAACATAGGCAGGAAATTTTCAGATATCCCATGTAGCAATATTTTCACCAATACATCTCCTAAGGTAAGGGGCACAAAGGAAAGAATAAACAAATGGGAGTACATCAAACTAAAGAGTTTTTACTCAGCAAAAGAAAGCATCAGCAAGATGAAAAGGGAATCAACGATATGGGAAAATATATTTGCCAATGATACCTCAGGCAAGGGATTGATCTCCAAAATATATAAAGAACCTACACATCTCAACACCAAGAAGACAGACAGCCCATTTAAAAATGGTCAAAGGACCTGAACAAACACTTCTCCAATAAGGGTACACACAGGATCCATAGGCATATGAAGAATGCTCCCATATAGAAAATCTAACTTAAAATGGATCAAAGACTTTACAAATTTGATGTTTCGTTTTTTGTTTGTTTGTTTTTTCTTGTACTATTTTTCTAAAAAATGTCGTTGAGTTTTGATTGGGATTGAATTAAATCTGTATATTGCTTTGGATTATATGGACATTTTGAGTATGCTGATTCTTCTAATTCATGAACACAAACGATCTTTCCATTTCATTGTGTCTTTTCTGATATTTTTAATTAATGCTTTGTTGTTTTTTAGTGTATAGGTTCTTCATATCTTTTGGTAAGTTTATTTCTATATATTTTATTGTTTTTTGTTTTTTTTTTTGCAATTGCAAAACGAACTGTTTTTTTTCTTCTATTTTTCCTTAAATCTCATTGTTAGTATACAGGAATAAAGTGGATATTTGTACACTGATTTATACACTCGAGACCTGTAAGGTTTTATTGACCAATGTCACACAATAAGTTGAATTTAAGGATAAAAATAACTAAAATGCATAAAATACTTAATGTGAGACCTGAAACAATAAATTACATAAAAGAAAACATAACTACTAAACTTATGAACTTTGGTTGTAGAGAACATTTTATGAATTTGACTTCAAAAGCCGGGGAAGTAAACACAAAAATAATTGAATGGGACTAAAATGTGTCTGCACAGCAAAAGAAACCACCAACAAAACAGAAAAGAAACCAACCAAATGAGACTAGATTTGCAAACAACATCTTTGACAAGAGATTAATATCCAAAATATATAAAGAACTCATAAAACTCAACACCAAATAAATAATCCAATTTAAAAAATGGGCAGATGACTTAAGTAGACACTTCTCCCAAGAAGACCCACAAATGGCCAACAAATATACGAAAAGATGCTCAAGTTAACTAACTACTAACGAAATATAAATAAAAATTACAATGAGATACCAGCTCATACCCATTAGAATGGCTATTAACATTAAAACAGGTAATAAGTGTTGGAGAGATTGTGGAGAAAAAATGAACTCATTAACTACTGGTGGGAATGTAAATTTATGTAGCCTCTAGAAAAAGACCATGGTGGTTCCTCAAAAAATTAAGAATAAAGTTACCATATGACCCAGCCACCCCCAAAATTTTGAAAACATTTATTTGCAGTGCATGTAAAACCCTATGCTCATCGTAGCATTATTCATGGTGGCCAAGTCATGGAGACAACTGAAGTGTCTTTCTCTAGATGATTGGAATACTACTCAGCAATAAAAAATAAATAAAATAGTGTCATTTGCGACAACATGGATAGGTCATGAGAATATTATGCTAAGCAAAATAAATCAGACAGAACAAGTCAAGAACCATATAGTTTCACTTATGATACCATGCAGAAAAAACAAGGTTATACTAACAGATTCTGTATATAGACTGAATATATTACTGCTACAACTTCTTAGCCATAGCACTATGGTAAATTGATAAAATTTAAAATATTTTATATTTCTTGAATGTCTACGGTTAGCTGATACTATTCAGCCAGGGTTGAAAACACTCTGGTTGTTGAAAATGTGTCCAACAAGTAAGGGTAAGTAAAGTACCAAGTGCCTCTATTGGCATCATAAGTCTATTCATGAATGTAAACATTTACTTTATCAATATGGTTTCCTGGAAGACCAGTATTAGTATCACCTTGAAGCTGATTAGAAATGCAAAATCACAGGCACCTTACCAGACCTATAGAATCAGAAACAATAATTTAACAAGATCTCCAAGTGATCTATATATACATTCAAATTTGAAAGACATTGATAAACATGTTTAATAAGACTAAATACAAGGACTTTCCTGAGAAAACACTTAAGTATTAATCATTAAAATATATCAATCATCTGTCAATTTTCTAAAACAAAGTAAGTATAAAGGAAAACAACACTTTAAATAAAAATCACTTTCATAAAGATTACTTGTGTCTAATTTAACTGGACACAGAGAATTAAGATTAGCATAAACTTTCAACCTTCTTGTTTTATATCAAATTTTTTATTAAAAAATTTAACATCAATTATCCAAGACTACGATGAGGTCTGCCCAGAAGTATGAAAAATAGAGAGATGTAATATGAAAAATAGAGACTTTTATTGAAGAAGATACAAAATACAAGAAACATCATACATAGGACAATGATACTTCAGTCTCCTTCAAAGTAGGCATCTTGGGACCTCACACAGTTCTCCCAATCGCCATCAGTTACCCTGTTTTTTGTTTTGCGGGTTTTTCTGTTTATTTGTTTTTTGATTTTTAATCCCATAAATGGTCCGAAATATTTTTTCTTTTCTTTTTATTTTTGTATGTTTTATTGATTATGCTGTTACAATTATCCCAATTTGTTTTCCCTTTGCTCTTATCCACCCAGCAACATCCGTCCCTCCAGCAGTTCCCTCTGCCACATTTGGCCCATGACCATGGATTGTGCACAAAGCTCTTCTCAATATCCCCCTGTGCATTCTGCACCCTCTTACTATGCTTCTTAATTCCTGCACCATTTTCTTCCCTCTTCCACATTCTGCCTCCCAGCTGACCTCCACCCCATGCTCTGCATACCTATGATTCTGTTTCCACTCTGGTTGTCTGCTTAGTTTGTCATTGTTTTCATTCTCTACCTTCTATTTTTGATAGTTGTGATACTGTTTTCACTTCAGTGTTCATAGTTTTGATCTTCTTTTTCTTAAATAAGTCCCTTTAATGTTTCATATAATAATGGCTTGGTGAGAATGAACTCCTTCAGCTTTCTTTACCTTGTCTAGGAAGCACTTTCTCTGCCCTTCCATCCTAAATGATAGTTTTGCTGGATAGAGTAATCTTGGTTGTAGGTCCTTGCTTTTCATTGCTTTGAATATTTCCTGCCAGTTCCTTTTTGCCTCCAAAGTTTCTCTTGAGAAATCAGCTGACAGTCTTATAGGTACCCCTTTGTAGGTAATTCTCCTCTTCTCTCTTGCTGCTTTTAAGATACTCTCTTTATCCTTAACCTTTGGAATTTTGGTTATGATGTGTCTTGGTATGGTCCTCCCTGCATCTAGTTTATTTGGGACTCTGCTTCCTGGACCCATATTTTCATTTCCTTCCCCAAATTAGAGAAGTTTTCCTTCATTATTTTTTCACATAACTTTTCAATTTCTTGTTCTCCTCTTCACCTTCTGACAACCCTATAATTTGGATGTTGGCATGTTTAAAGCTATCCTAGAAGTATCTAAATCCCTCCCCATTTGTTTCAATTCTCATTTCCTCCTTATGTACTGATTGACTATTCCTTCCTTGTGCTCCAGTTTGTTGATTTTAACCCTGATTTCCTTTCCTTCACTGCTCGTTTCATAAGGATTTTCCTTCATTTCAGCCAGGATAGCCTTCATTCTTTCCTCGTCCTGTTTAACTTTTTCTGTCAAGTCTGTGAGCATCTTTATCACTAATGCCTTAAACTATGCATCTATTAAGTTCTCTATCTCATCATCTGTTAGGTGTGATATCTGCTTGTTGCTTAGTTGTGTCACTGGGACCTTGATATGCCCCCCTTTCAGGGCCATACTTCTCTGTCTCCTCATCTTGACAGTTTCCTGTTTGCCTCTGTGATTTGGGTAGGGCTGTCACACCTGTTTTGTTGTAGAGGGCAGACCTTTAGGTATTTATTAATGATGACACCAGTTTCATGGCATTTTGGTACTGTGTTTGGGGGAGCGGTCTGCAAGGGAACAGTGCTAGTTGCCATCGCTTTTCCAGGCACTTATCCCCCTTTCCATAGTAAGCAAGCTGCCTCATTTTTGAGACTTGTAGCTTCTTCCTCCACCCCAACCCCCATTGGATTTGAGAGTCAGAAGCAATGCAGCTCTATTTTCCTCAGTGCTGGAACTGCAAGCTATGCATTCCGGTCCTGGGCTGGGATCACTTCTTGTGTTTAAACTGTATGACTATGTTTTCTGCTACGGCTACCAGTCACTGTACTGCTAGCCATGCCCACCAGCTATGTGCCCCCCAGCTGCCGCTGCCTATAGCTGTGCAACTGGCCACGCAGCCTGCCAAGCACTGCCCCTGTAGCCGCTGCTCCACTTCTCTTTCTCTTGTCCCAGCTCCACCCCTCCTTCTTTTAAGGCTGATTATTTATTTTTTATTTATTTGCTGAATGTCTTTGCAGTTTCAATTTTCTGGATTTTTATGTTTTTTTTTTTTTAGCTTTGGAGTGGTTGTAAATTGCTTATTAGTTGTAAATAGACACAGAGTGTGTATTTATGCCTCTGTCTTGGCCCTGAAATCTCTTCCTTTTCAAAGGTAATTTTAGTTTTTGGAAAAGCCACAAGTCTCAGGGTGCCAAATCTGGCCTGTAGGGGGGCTGAGTCACCTGGGTGATTTGATGTTTGTGAAAAAACTCTGCAAGAGATGTTATGCATGAGTGGGTGTGTTGTTGTGAAGAAACTGTCAATCACCAGTTTCCCATAGCTGTGGCCTCCTGAACCATTCAGTTAGTTTCCACAGAGGAACATTTAAGCTTAATGCAAAATTTGATGCAGATGCATTGCTCTACTTGCTCAGTCATTTTGAATGTGATGGTCACACTGTAAACATGCTCACTCAACAGCATCTACTGCCCCCACTGACTGGTAGGGTGAAGTCATCATTGTTCATGCAAGAATATTCTAGTCCACTGTCCTTGGCTGCCAGGTTACATCAATGTTGTGCAAGCCATTCCCATTATATATATTGATGGATATGTATATCCATCACGTAAGAAAAAACAGTGAACATGGTTAAGCCTTAGTTTTTAGTTTTCTAATCTTGAAAAGGAAACTACTAAAACATTTTTGCTATCTTGTGAGGCAAATGAGTACATGAAAGATACATTTCTCAGTAAATATTAATCTCTTACATGATACCATTTTTAAAATCTCATACTCTTTCAGCAGGTAAGATATCTTCCCAATGATAGTTAACTGTGACTAATTTTATACTTTAACTTTCTGTACAAATATGTGATGTCACAGTTTATTATATATTTTTATTTTCTTATGACTGCTTAATTCTTCAGTATCTCTCTTCTGATCTCTATAGTGAAGACATTGTTACAAACAAAATAGCACCAAAAATTTGTCTGTGAAAAATGCATTCTATTCAGGGAACATAAATAGCTTCATCTTGAGTTTCAACAAAAAGTTTAGAAAACTGAAATAGATTCAGATGAAGCTATATTTTCCTGGTGAACCTCTTTAATTTTACTTTCATTTTAATGAGGAGTCCATGCATTTGATAATTGGTAATTTCCAAGCATGTGGATTAGATATTTTAAGTGAATCAATATTGTGTTTAGATTATATAAGGAAACATAAAACAGAATAAAAGGTATGTTTTTTTTGTAATAATGATAAACAAAAATAAAAATATGATTAAGTTTAGGAATTACACATAAGATTTGAAATTCAAAGCCATATGAATACTAATAAATGTTGACCATTACTTAAGATCATAGAGTACTTGAGATCCCTTCTGTTATTTTGGCAAGACTTAGTTCAAGACATATATATTAAGTATTAAGACAATTCACATTCTATGACTTATTAAAAGGAGAAATATGGTATCTGATTTATTTTGTTAACTTCTTGCCTTTTAAATTTCTGTAGTGTATTGCTGTTGTCCTTTATACACACCCAAAATAGTTAATTGTGTGTCCCTTAGAGAGAAAGTTGTGAAAGCAACACTTGCTTTGTCAAAAAACATAAAAGAGAAAAACGTAATGAAATTGTGTGAATACTACAGCTTTGTGTTTTCTATCAACAACAATAAAAATAGGATTCAAATATAGTTGTTCCTGGATAGATATGATTGCTGAAGTCATGTGAATAAATACAGAAAGCAAATATTTTAAAAGCCTACCATTTAGTTTAGCTCCAATGAGTAACAAGATTAGAACTTTTCATTCTCATTCTTATAAGAAAAACCCTCGGCAGGGAGAAAAAAACAGGAAAAAAAAAAAACTTTACTTGGGTCCATGAGAAATTGAGGTTGAAGGGCAATTTGCCACCCCAAAATCTGAAAATACAGGCAAATATAGAGAAATACAGATCAACTTACCTGCAGCAGAAGCCACTAGAGCCATAATCTCTTAGAAATGCTTAAGTGGAAACTTTGATCGATTGCTGGAGTTAGAGCATGAACTAATGTGAGAATGAGAAAGTCCTGGGGCCAATGATTTACTGAAGGATTCATTCTTTCATAGGATTCACCTTCAGGAATCCTTCCAGGTTTTCACTAAGAAGAATTCAGAAAAAAAAAACCCTAGTTTCTGGCAGGGGTTTTGGTTATAATGAAAGTGGGGTAGAGGAAGGAGTGGGAGGAGAGAAACCTTTTAGAAAAGATCCCACATTGTTTTACCTAACAAAGGCCTACTTAATCTGGGCTGAGACTTTTATCAGAGGCTGATCCTACCGTGAAGGAATTATCCAAATACAGAACACTCAGAGCTTTCCTGCTTCACCTAGGGTGTTGGAGAGAAGGTGGGAAACAATAGTGAAGCTCACAGCCAAGGCCCACATAAACACTAAAACATTGACCTTTATTTATAAGATTTCAGAATGCGTTTCTCAACTTTCCATATCTTACCTTCCCATCAACTGGTAACTGCATTATAGCTAATGTAATAAGTAAAAAGAAGAGTATTGCATATAGGTTGAAAACAAAGAAAACAAACTGTCTTCATTTGAACATGCCATGTTTCTCTCTGTAGAAAATCTCGAAGGAAGAAGAAATTAAAAGAGACCTAGAATTAATAAGTAATTAAGTTTTACAAGATAACCAAATACAAGGTTAATATACCAGACTCAATTGCATTTTTATATACCAGCAGTGAAAAATAGAAATTTAAATATAAAAACACAATGTTATTTACATTAGCTCCAAAAAAATAAAATACTTAGATATAAATCTAATAAAATATTATACTATCTATATGAAGAAAATATAATGAAAGAAATAAAAAAATATCTAAATATATGGAAAAGCCCTGACCAGAGATCTCATATGCCAAGGTTGTAGGTTTAATCTCCAGTCAGGGCACATACAAGAAGCAACCAGTGAATGCATAAATATGTGGAAAAACAAATCAATGTTTCTCTTTCTCTCTCTGTTCCTTCCTTTCTCTCTCTGAAATCAATAAATAAAAAATAAGTACATATATACATACATACATACATACATACATAAAAGGAGAGATGTTTCAGGTTCCAGAATCGTCATACTCACTATTAAGGTGCAGATTTTTCTCTAATTGATCTATAGATATATTACTGATTCAAGTAAAATTCTAGCAAGTCATTTTGTGGATATCAACTAATTCATTCTTATGTTTATGTGAAGAGGCAAAAGGCTTACATAATTAATACAAATTGGATGAGAAGAAGGAAGTTGAAGAAATAACACTGCCAAACTTCAAAACTTACTATAAAGTAACAAGATCAAGAGAGTCTACCATTGGTAAAAAGATATAGAATATGTCAGTGGAACGGAACAGAGACCTCAGTAATGAACTTAAAACATAATCAAATGATCTTTGAAAAAGGTGCAAAGGGAATTCAATAAAGAATGATAGTTTTTTTCAACAAATGCTGCTAGAAATTTGGATGTTCATATAAAAATATCAAAAACAAAAATCCAGACACAGACCTTACAAAAATCACAAAAATTGACTCAAAGGGATCACACATAAATATAATACATATAATTAAATATTGTATATAGTCAGTATTGCATTATATATTAAATATATTGTACATATATTATATACAAATAGAAAAAAACCTTGGAGAAAATTTGTGACATTGGGTTTGGTCATGTATAGTTAGATAAAACACCAAAGGCGTAATTTATAAAAAAAAAAAAAGGAATTTACTTATATAAAAGCCCTCTGCCAAAAACATTTTTCCTTACTTATTTATACATTTAGTTATTTAAAATTGAGTGTATTGAAGTGACATTTGTTAACAAAATTATGTAGATTTCAGGTGTACAATTCTATACTACATCACCTGTATATTGTAATGTGTTCATCACTTCAACCAAGTCTCCTTCCATCACCATTTATACATCTTTTACCCTCATCTACCTCTCTCCAGTATCCATTCCCTCTTGTAATGACTATTCTGTTGTCTGTATCTATTTATTTTTTTTGCCTAATCCCTTATCCCTTCAAAATTTCAACCATCCCCACAACCTCCCTCCCTTCTGAATGATGCCCATCTGTTCTCTACCTATATGTCTTTCTATTTTATTTGCTAGTTTATTTTATTCATTAAATTTTACACATAAGTGAAATAATATGGTATTTGTCTTTTTCTCATTGTCTTATTTTATTTTGAATATTACTTTCCAGGCCCATCCATTCTGTCATAAAAGGCAGGAGTTCCTTCCTTTTTACAGCTGTGTAGTATTCCATTGAATAAAAGTACCACAACTTTTTTATTCATTCATCTACTGATGGACACTTGGTTTGCTTCAAAATCTTGACTATTATAAAAACACTGCAATGAACATAAGGGTGTATATAATCTTTCAATGAAGTGTTTCAGGTTTCTTTGGTTGTATTCCCAGGCATGGAATCACTGGGTCATAAGGCAGTTCTACTTTTAATTTTTGGAGCACCCTCCATAATGTTTTTCAAGGTGGTTACAACAATATACATTCTCTCAACAGAGCACACACAAGGATTCCCTTTCCTCCACATCCTTCCAACACTTGTTTGTTGATTTATTCATGATAGCCATTTGGATACTTCACTGCGGTTTTAATTTGCATTTCTCTAATGATGTTGAATATCTTTTCATATGTCTGTATATCCTTCTTGGAAAAGTGTCTATTCAGGTCTTTTGTCCAATTTTTAATTGGATTACTTGGGGGTATTTTGGTGTTGAGATTTATAAGTTCTTTATAAATTTGGATAATAACCTCTTATCAGATGTATCATTGGCAAATATGTTCTTCCATTCAATAGGTTGTCTTTTAATTTGGTGATGGTCTCCTTTGCTGTGTAATTTTTTGTTTGTTTGATATAATTTCATTTGTTGATAATTATTTTTTCTTTTTGTTTCCCTTGCCCTAGGAGATATATCAGAGAAAAAACAATTTGCTATAAGAAATGTCTGAGACTTTACCGTCTATGTTTTCTTCTAAGATTTTTAGGAATTCGAGTCTAACATTTAACCCTTTAACCCATTTTGATTTCACTCTTGTGTATGCTATAAGAAGGTGGTCTAGTTTCAATTTTTTATATGTATTTGTCCAATTTTCTTAATACATTTATAGAATAAACTATTCTTAGTCAACTTATGTGCTTGCTTCCTGTGTCAAATATTAATTGACTATCAAGATGTCGTTTTATTTCTGAGCTCACTATTCTGTTCCACTGATCTATATGTCTGTTCTTATGTCAGTATCATGCTGTTTTGATTAGAATAGCCTTGTAATATAGTAGTAGTCCTCCATCTTTGTTCTTCTTTCTCAAGATCATTGTGGATATTCTAGGTCTTTTGTGGTTCTATATAAATTTTTGGAATATTTGTTCTAGTTCTGATAAATACACCATCAGTATCCCGATAGAAATTGCATTGAATCTATATACTATGTAGGTAGTATAGATATTTTAATGATATTAAATCTTATCTATGAACATAATATATACTTCCACCTATTTGTGTCTTCTTCAATTTCTTTCCTCAGTGTGTTAGAATACTTTTCTAGTACAGGTCTTTTACACCATTGCTGAAAATTTTATTTTATTTGACACAATGGGAAATGGGATGGTTTTCTTAGTTTGTTTTTCTGACAGTTCACTAATGGTATGTATAAATGCAACTGATTATTGGATATTTATTATGTGTCCTGAACTCATTTATCAGTCCTAGTAGATTTTTTGGTGGAATCTTTAGTGTTCTTTCTATACCATAACATATTCTGCAAATAATGAGAGTTTTACTTAATCCTTTCCAATTTTAATGCCTTTTACTTCTTTTTTGTAATTGCTGTGTCTAGGACTTCCAGCAATATGTTGAATAAGGCTGGTGAAAGCACACATTTATGTCTTGTTCCTGATCTTGAGAAAAATGCTTTTAGTTTTTGTCTATTGAGCATGATGTTGGTTGTGTGTTTATTATATATGGCCTTTATTACATTGTGGTATGTTCTTTCTATTTCCACTTTGCTGAGAGTTTTTATCATAAATGAGTTTTGGGTTTTATCAAAATCTCTTTCTGCATCTATTGATATGGTTATATAATTTTTTATCCTTCATTTTGTTTATGTGGTATACCACACTTATTTATTTGCAGAATTGTGCCAAACTTGCATCCCTGGAATAAATCTCACTTAATCATGCCATATGATCTCTTTAATGTATTGCTGGATCTTGCTTGCTAATATTTTGTTGAGGAATTTATCGTCTATACTCATCAAAGATATTGGCCTATAATTTTATTTGTTTGTAGTGTCTTTAAAAGGCACTTTTTACATTATTTTTATTGTATTTTTCCATTGCAATTTATCCCGCCATATCCTTTTGCATCTCCATCCATCTCTTCATCCCCAGAGTCATCACACTATTGTTGTTGTCCACGAGTTCTTTCTCTATCTTTTCTTTTTTGTTCAATTGCTCCATCCACCCCAAGACTCCAGAGCTGTCAGCATGTCCTCTATCAATGTCTGTCTTTTTTTTTTGCTCAGTAGTTCAGCTTATTCATTAGATTCCACACATGATTAAAATAATGTGGTAATTGTTTTCTCTTACTGAATTATTTTCACTTAGCATAATGTTCTCCAGGTCCATGCATGAGAATGAAAAGTCATGTCAGAAGCTAGAAGATCATACTTTCAAATCACATATTTGATAAAGAACTTGTATTCAAAATACAAAAAGAAAAAAAAAGAAAACTAAGAAATGAATGTGCTTCTAAATAGACACCTCACTGAATAAGATACAAAAATGGGTAAATATGCATATAAATATGCTCAACATTATTTGTCCTGAGAAATTGCAAACTGAAAACATTTTTAGATACCACTATACAACTCTTAGAATAACTAGAATTTTAAAAAATGTAAATGAGTATGTGGAGCAATATGAATTATTTCATTGCTAGTCGTCGTTGGCAGCCGTCCGTCTCGAGAGACGATGGTGTAGCTTCTTAAGAGTCTATCTGCACCGCCGAGAATGGCTGTGCAGTCCAACTCGGGAGTGACACGGTATCTGTCTCCTCCCGTGTTGAATCGACATCTTGCGATGACGCTGGAGTGTCCTCTCCAGTGAAGCTGAAGCTACAGAGCCTGGGCAGGGTGATATGGAGGATCTGCTGTTGCCCATGCAGCAGACCCCCCCTCTCTTCGCAGCTCAAGGATCCAAGGGAAAGACGGAGTCAATACAGCTTGGCTTCAGGTGCGCCGCAGGAGTTGCCGGTGTTGACTACAACGTCAAACCACCTTAGGGACTCCGGCTCCGGATTTTCTGTCGGGGTTTACTCCCTTAGCCTTTCCCCTGAAGAGGTATGCCGCAAGGCAGCGGAGGTTTTTTGGAATCAGAGTTTTCCTTCTCTGTCATTGCTAGTAGAAATATAAAATAGTATAACCACTTTAGAAGAGAGTTTGGTTGTTTTTCAGACAGTTAAACATAATCTTATCATGAAAAGCAACAATCATGTTCCATAATAATTTTTCAATTAATTTGAAATATATATATTTAGAACAGCTTTGTTTATATTTGCCCCAAATGGAAATCATCCAAGATAGTCTTTAATAGGTGAATGGATAGGCAAGCTGTGTACATTCATACAATGGAATATTACTCAGTGATAAAGATAAATGAACTATCAAGCAACAACAACAACAACAAAAAAAAATGGAAGAAACTTAAAAAATATTTTTTAAGTTAAAGAAGCCAGTATGGAAGAGCTATGTACTATGTAATTCCATTCTGGAAAGGGCAAGACCATAGGGACAGTAAAATGATCAGTGGTTACCAAAGGTGCAGATTGGAACATGTAAATGAGTAAGTAAAGTACAGGGCATTTTTAGGGTATTCAAACAATATTTAATACTGTAATAATGGATACATGACATTATGTTTTTGTCAATACCTATACAACTTTACTGCACCCATGGTGAATTTCAACACGTGCAAATTTATTTTAAATTGAAAACAAATTACTCAGAAGGTCCTGAGATAGTAAGAAATGCAGACTGTGGGGAAAAAATAAAACAAAACAAAAGACTCCAGATGTATTATAAACATATAAAATAGCTTTTGAAGAAGGTGGAGTGAACTAATGACCAAAGTAATTTTTCAAATAAGTGAAGTCTGTAAGACAGAAGCCAAAGAAATTACAAATTATAATTATACTTTAGTTGCTATAGTTTACAGCATTACGATATAAGTTAACAATTCTGATACTACTATACATGTTCACTGAAATTAAACAAGTAAAGACATGAATAAATAGCATACAGTGAGAACCAGTTTCCTTGCTGTTGTAGGCTTCTCAGATAAGTAAGAGAAACGATCTAGAATGACTCATATGGATTATTGAAGAAATTGGTATTAACTTGCATTTTGTTTAAATTACATACATGGTTTATATATAGAAATATTTATAGATATGAATATAGACATATGGTGTTGTGTGGACTGAGAGTGCCTAAAAGAAGTGGTAGCCCACCAGATCTTGGTTTCTAATACAATCTTTCAGTAATAAGCACTAGGGTTACTTGAAGAAATGGCTGATTCTAGGATGAGGGCAGAGTTATAATATAAGCCTGGAGCACTACGTAGGACCATAAATTAGGAAAGTACTAAAAAATAGATAAATCCCATTGATAGGTATGCTATTTTATTTTCAAATATTTTAGTTACATTGAGCCAGTCATAATACTTGCTTCTTGTGTTAATTTTTCTCTTTTAATTCCTATAATCAAAAATTTCCAGGCATGCAAATTAGATAATTTTCCTGGATCATTATGAAGTATACTACAATTTAGAGAGCAAAATTATAGTTCAGGTACATTACAGATCTAAGAATTACAAAAAGCTGTATAACTCCCAAATTTATTGTTTTTCTGAAATAAACCTTGAAGGCTCCTACGTTAGGATATCACACTCGGAATTATTAAGATAGGCCTGTGATAGTATCAAAACAAGGGATATTTATATGCTCAGGGAGTGTAATAAATGTTTTAAAGATAAAATAAAATTTTACTGTGACTGAGTTGAAGGTCTACTATTACTTTTAAGACAAATTCTTCATTTTGGCAATACCAAATGGAGTGGCTATTAACAAACCTTATTGTATAATAAATTATGTCATGGTACTGAATTAGAAAAACAGTGACTATTTAGTCATAATAAAAAAGTATCTTAGACTCTGGAAAAAATCTGATTCACTCATCCTGGAAAGTGATTCTCCCTAATTCTACATAGGGTTTCATGTTGAAGTTAAAAGTGACAATAGTGTACAGAAGTTAACTTTTCTGTAATCCATAAGCTGTGCCCCTTGATGCTATCTCATAGAGAATCGAGTAATTTTATTCACAAAAGGGTACTTGCTCATGCAAATTAATTAATATTGCAAAATAAACAATATCAGCATCCAAGAAAACCCTATACTCTTCCAGTTATATCTAATACATTTTCAATTGTTAGTTGACAGTGCTTTTCAAAATACCATGAAAATACTTTTTAGTATAAAGATTTACTTTAATATTTTAAGTATTGTAGGTTTTATTTTATCCCATATTTTAAAAAAGATACTGAATATATAATGTTGAAAATAACCATGCAACTATATTCTGCACAATTGCTGTATTAATAGGGATGGCTGTTCTTCTCTGGTTTTATGCCACCTCTACAATTTTAATTGTATTTTAAAATAAAAATAGTTTAAACATGGATGCTTAAAACAAAATAAAACTTGGAGATCAGAATTTCATAGAGGTTCACCTGAGCAAATAAGATATTGCTTGCCAACAACAATCTTCCACTTCCCACTTGAAGTTTATTTTCTTGATAATTACCATAGAGAAAACATCTATAAGTATTTAATTTTTTAATCTTTTACCATGATTTTGATACATTCACTTGAATTTTCTTTTTAAAAACATAAAAGATTAATTAACTCAAAACTTTTATTTATTAATCTCAAAAATGGAGTTCAGTCATACTTTTCTCCATGTTTTGGGTTAGTGACATAATATAACATGAGGCTATTAGCTTTTATTTTCCTTATTTGTATTTTAGTTTGTAAAATTGATGAGATTTAATGCACAGTAATATGCCATATTATAGTTATTTTCTTCTCTTTCTGTAGTACAAAAATAAGAAAACATCAAACTCAGGTCTAAATAAGACTAGATGCAATAGTCATATGAAACTAATACTGGTCATTTGAATTTTTTCATTACAATTATCCTTCTTCATAAAATTTGTATGACTATTTATTTCTTACACATAGAGCACTGTCTTTTTCAGTCTGTTGTTTTTTATATGAACATTGTCTTGTCCATGGACTTTGAATTAGAGTTTTGCTAGAATATGCTCAGTGTTTAAAAGGGAATTGTCTTTGGTCACCAATCCATAATGCTTGGAATGTTTCCAGATGGGTACACTGATTTTTCACTGTTCTGCTACACAATGTAGATTGTTTTAGGGCTGTCATTGGGATATTTTTAGAGATAAAATAACTTTAAATCACTCAGCCTTTCTTATCTTTTGTTTCTTCATATTTTAAATCTCTACTACAGCACTAAGAAGGGTTTTCTTTGCACAAACACACAAAAAGCAAAAACACATACACACACACACACAAACTTACAGACTCATATTTCTAAGCAAGGTTCTCTTTCCATGGAATGTTATCTTTTTGGTTAAGTGTACTTTTGTGCTTCTAAAGTTTGAAATTTGATAAGAGTGAAAAAAACTGTTACATTTATCCTTAAAACAAACAGTTGATGAACTATAATTATGCTCATGTTGACCTAAGAATAAGTATAAAATTAGAGGTGGAACATAAATTTAAGTACTTATACATCTTTATCTCCTAATTAAAAAGTAAACAGACAAATGAAACTTTTAAAAAAGATTTTTTTATTCTAGGAAGAATATTTATTTCAATTGATACCTTTGTTCTTTACTTTGTGCGTATATTAAGTTCATTAATCCACTTATACAAACACTCAGATAGCTATTCTCTTCTATAATTTTTCTGTGAAATGTCCAGTTTAAATTACAAAAGCAAAACTCTTGGAGAGAAAGAATCTATGTTTTAAGTTTGTAAGTAACCTTAACTTATAAAAACAGCACAGGGCTTACCAACGTTCCAGCCCATAAGTGAATTTTTATCCTTCTCACTCCTCTTGTTTACTTTTCTGTTTATTAAAGTACTAGAGTGTAAAAGTCCTTAAAGGATATAACTATACCTTATTCACAAGTGTAATCCCACACGATCCAGAATAGATTCTAAGCCAAAAATAATGTAGGCATTCAATACTTAAACAAAATTTAACAAAATAATTTTTAACTCAGCTCAGGAACCAAGTGATGAAGAAAAATTACAAATGTAAACTCTTCATTCTAGCCATATAAAACATTAAGTTCTCAAACAAAATTGTTAGAATTTAAGACAAAGAAAGTGTAGACAGATATCAGAATATGATAAAGTTAAGCTGGAGAATAGAATGCAATGTTTCTAACCAAAATATATCTTAAAAACAATAGATAGTACCTGAGTGGCAATAGAAAATGTGTCTTTCTGTCATGTGTGAGTAGATGTGAAGGGAAAAACAGATTGATATGTAAAAGAAGTATTTGAAGGAACCAGACCATCAAAAACATTAACCTATCAAGGTTTCAAGTTGTTTGAAAGAAATGTAAAGTAATATCTTATAAATCAAAAAACTAATTATAAAAATAAAGTCACAAAATCTAAGAAGAGATCTACTTGTGATTTATTTGGAATTTCTTTTTTGATTTAGATAAAAGTTTCTTTTGTAGTTCAGATTAAGCATCACAAGATTAATGAACACTTAGATAAGTACTTGAATGTTTTTTCCAGCTAGTTTCTTTGGAGATCTGACCTTAGAGGTCCACACATAAATTACCTGTAACTTACTACAGTTACATAAACAATAAATGCAGACACAAAGAATCTTTTCTTGCAGTTTCTCTTTTCCTTTTTTCTCACTACAAGCATCCTTAGTGATCTCATCTCTTCAGAGAGCTTTGGCTACTATCAATTACCGGTGACTACAATTCTAATCCCAAATTTATATCCTTAAAATAATTAATTTCCTCCGTTTTTACTCTAACTCTTAACATCTTTTTACACTGGGCTTTGTTTTGGATACCTTAAGGTTGTTATTATACTGTTTTTGAATTATTTTTGGTCCAATGCATAAACTACCTTTATTTCAAATTAATATCTATTCAAATTAATTTCTGCTCCAATTCTTAAACTATTATTTTCCATGGACCAGAGTAATTCCAAGGCCAAGAAAATTTCAGCATTTTACCAGAAAGTTACACTGTGAAAAGGGAGAAGATAAAAAATGTCACCAAATTTCACCACTTTTATTTTTAGTCATGCAGCTTTAATTCGAATTATTCAACCAGAAATTATTTCCTTGAAAAAGTCCAGTGTGGGGTGTATAGGTGGAATCTTTCACTAATAATTCTACTGTAGACATGCCTAAAGAGAAGTTGTACACAATAGATGAGAAATAAAAACAAACTAAAAATTGCATCAAGATTTAATCAGTTAGTATCTGTTTAATATAGCAGCCTACATTAGAAATAATTTACTCTGAATGACTCATAGTATTACTGTAAAAGCATATACACTGTAAAGTGGTTTCTAGCTGAAAAAGTAACAATTATATAATTAGTCAACCATGGTGACATGGTTAAGACAAAAACCTTTGCAAACAATAATTATTCTTTTTGGGTCAGTTTGTTTTTACTCCATCTACAAAAGAAAAAAAAAGAAACATTTAAGTCTTAATCTCAACTACCTCTGATGTGAATTGTATATAAATAATATCTAAATAAACCCTAGTACACTGTTGGTGGAAATGCGACTGGTACAGCCACTATGGAAAACAATATGGAATTTCCTCAAAAAACTAGAAGTTGAACTGCCTTTTGAACCAGCGACTCCACTGCTAGGATTATACCCAAAGAATCTTGAAACACCAATTCAAAAGAACCTATGCACCACTATATTCATAGCTGCACTGTTTGCAATAGCCAAGTGCTGGAAACAACCTAAGTGCCCATCTGTAGATAAGTGGATTAAAAAACTGTGGTACATTTACACAGTGGAATACTATGCAGCAGAAAGAAAGAAGAAACTCCTGCCATTTGCGACAACATGGATGGAACTAGAGAGAATTATGCTTCACAAAATAAGCCAGGCAATGAAAGAAAAATATCATATGATATCACCTAATACAGGAGACTAATGAACAACACAAACAATTGAACAAAATTGAACAAGGAACAGAGTAACAGTTATCAGGGGGGGAGAGGGGAGGGTAAGAAGGGGGTAAGTAGGGGAAGGGTTTAGTAAAGGAACTAATATAAATAACCTATGAACACGGACAACAGGGTCATGATCAATTGTGGAAGAAGGGGTGAGCTGGGTGGGGGGTAGCAATCAGGGAAAAATGTGGGACAATTGTAATAGAAAAACAATAAAAAGAAAAAGAAAGCAAGGAAAAAAAGATGTTGAAAAAATGAAATAAACTCATTTCAAACAAATCACAATGAAGATGAGGACAAAGCTAATTACTTAATAACAAGAGTTTTTGGTTAATTGAAATATGGTGCTGACTGTGTTAGGGAATCACATTGGAAGGATCCTAACTAAGATGAATGTCAGGTGTGTGAGGAGTTTTCTCTGAAAAGGTTCTCAAAGAAGATGAAAATAGGGCTAAATCTCAAAAAACGGAGGGCCAACCATGAAAGGAATTGGAAATTGTCATCCTAGTGAGTAGGGACGTCCTACCAGAGACAGTTTTGTTTGCGAATGATCTTGAAGCAAAAAATTCTTTTTGAAATAAAGTAGAAAGCAAAACTTAGAACAATTAGAAAATATGTGGTTTAAACTGAGTTGACATTTCAGTATATTTAATTTGATTTCAGTGCATAAATGTGCCACTTATAAATCACAGATTTATATATATTCATGTCTCAAATAATTTAAGAAAGATAAACTCAATGAAAATTTATACTTTTAAAATATTATTTTAAATATTTAATCATACTTAGAGTCATTTAAAATTTATCTGACTATATTATTTTTCTCAGGGCCCTTATGAAACATACAACAGATTATTCTTCAAAGACATACTCTAAACACATTTTTAAAAGACCTAGTGATGCTTCCTTCTTATGCTTGAATTGTATAATACTTGAAAATTATGCCACTTAAGGCTAATTTTTTTGGTTATAAGAACAACCAATTAGGCACTCACTTTGTAAAAGAGCACTCAGAATTTGACCAGTGCTAGTGATTAATATAAACATTGTGCATCAACAATGTTTTAATTTTTTTTTAATTTTTAAATTGTTTTTCTATTACAGTTGTTCTATTTTCCCTCATTTCTCTCCCCTGTCCCTTCCACATCCCCCTTCTTTCACAGTCATCCCCGACCCTGTTGTCCATGTCCATGGGTCATTTATACTAGTTCCTTGAGTATCTCTTTCCCCTTCTTTTCTTCCTTCCCCTCCCACCTCTGCTCTGGTCACCATCAGTCTGTTCCTTGTTTCCATGTTTCTGGTTCTGTTTTGCTCATTTGTTAGTTTTGTTCACTAGGTTCCAGTATTAGGTGAGATCATGTGGTATTTGTCTTTCACTACCTGGCTTATTTCACTAAGCCTAATACTCTCCAGTTCCACCCATGTTGTTGTAAAAGGTAGGAGCTCCTTCTTTCTTTCTGATGCATAACATTCCATTGTTTAAATGTACCACATATTTTTGGTCCACTCATCCACTGATGGGCACTTAGGCTATTTCCAAAACTTAGCTATTGTGAATAGCACTACTATGAACATAGGGTTGCATAGATTCTTCTGAATTAGTGTTTCAGGATTCTTTCAGTATAATCCCAGCAGTGGAACCACTGTTTCAAATGACAGTTCCAATTTTAGTTTTTTGAAGAAATCCCATTTTGTTTTCCATAGTGGCTGCACCAGTCTGCATTCCCAGCAACAGTGCACTAGGGTCCCCTTTTCTCTACATCCTCTCCAGGACTTGTTCTTTTTTGACTTGTTAATGATGGCCTTTCTGACTAGTAGTATATCATTGTGAGTTTAATTTGCATCTCTCTGATGGCTAGTGATGTTGAGCATTCTTTCATATGCCAATGGGCCCTCTGTATGTCCTCTTTGGAGAAGTATCTGTTCAGGATGTTTGCCCATTTTTTAATTGGATTATCTTTCTATGAGGTCAATATTATCCTAATTCTGAAACCAGGTCAAGACACAACAAAGAAAACTACAGGCCAATTTTGCTGATGAACAAAGATGTTTGAGGAACAAAATATTGGCATACTGGATCCAGCAAGCAACACATTATAAAGATCATACACCGTGATCAAGTGGGATTCATCCCAGGGATGCAAGGATGGTATAATATTTGTAAATCAATGAACATAATACACCACATAAAAAAAAAAGACCAAATCAAATTATCATATCAATAGATCTTGAAAAAGCATTTGATAAAATACAACACCCACTTATGATAGAAACACTCAGCTAAATGAAAATATAGGAAGCATACCTCAACATGTAAAGGCCATATCCAAGAAACCTGCAGCAACACCATACTCAATGGGCAAAAACTGAAAGCTTTCCCCCTAAGATCAGAAACAAGACAAGGATGTCCACTATCTCCACTGCCATTCAACATAGTTAGAGATGTTCTAGCCATAAGAATCATACAAGAAAAGGAAATAAAATGGATCCAAATTAGAAAGGAAGAAGTAAAATTGTCATTATTTGCGGAAGACATGATAATGTGCATCAACATATGTTTTGGGTTGCATTATTATGATGTGTTTATAGTGAATTAATCTATTCAGCAGAAATTGAAATATATTTAATAAAAATAGATATGAAAAATATTATAAGTTCAATAACTTATTTATTTTTTAATTTATATGAAAAAGCATAATATAGAAATCAAGAACATAAATTTTTGAGTCATTCTAATTTGATTTTGAAATTTTATTCTATCTGTGTTTAGCTGTGGATATTAAAAAGACACCCTAGACTTTCTGTACCTGTTTCTTTATTTATTAAATGGGGCTACAAAATATCTAGTCTTAGCACTATGGTAAAAAATAATAAGATAATGCAAAGTACTTGCTAAGCAAAACAGAAGTATTCTAATTTAATTTTTAATTTAGCTATTATTTTGATTTGTAGGACTTACTGCATAAGGAAGATAAACAAATGACAAGGTTTTTTTGGATTTTTTTTAGTTTGTTTTTTAATAAATATATGGTGGCAGAGAGGTTGAAAATATTTACTGGGATCAGATTGATGGAATTTGAATATGAGCTTCATCACTTACCAGATCTGTATCAAGCACTTTAAACCCCTTGTACTAAAGCTTGTTATCTGTATAATGGGTAAATAATTATCTATAGTGACAAAGATTGAAAAACACATTAAATATAATATGGAAAACTACCCAGCACTAGTGTGTGGTCTATACATATAAAATTTTATAACTCCCTGTACCACAACATTATGATTAGCAATAAATTTTGCATCAATGGCCACCAGCAGAGACTAGAAAGAACAGAAACGGACCTGCAGTAATTTTCAATATGGGTTGCTTTTTCAGGCACATGCTTTAGAATATCTATGTCAGTTAACTCAAGTGGAAAAATACACAATTTTAAAGTTTAACACAGTGTGGGAAATATTTCTAAGAATTCCAAGAAATAAGTTTACTATTAACTCAAATTGATACATCCATTGATTTATTTAAGATCCCACATCTTTTCCCACAGTCATATCCCACCCCGTTGTCCATGTCTATGAGTCATTTATACATGTTCTTTGACTAAACCCTTCCCTTACTTATTCCCCTTCTCTCCCTCTCCCCTCCCTCCTAATAACTGTTATTCTGTTCCTTGTTCAACTTAGTTCATTTGTTTGTTTTTTTCCTTAGTCTCCTGTATTAGGTGATATCATATGGTATTTTTCTTTCATTGCCTGGCTTGTTTTGTGAAGCATAATTCTCTCTAGTTCCATCCATGTTGTCGCAAATAGCAGGAGTTTCTTCTTTCTTTCTGCTGCATAGTAATCCATTGTGTAAATGTACCACCGTTTTTAAATCCACTCATCTACATATGGGCACTTAGGCTGATTCCAGCACTTAGCTCTTGTAAACAGGGCTGCTATGAACATAGGGGTGCATAAGTTCTTTTGATTTGGGGTTTCAGGATTTTTCAGGTATAATCCTTGCAGTGAAATGGTTGGTTCAAAAGGCAGTTCCATTTTAGTTTTTTTAGGAATTCCATACTGTTTTCCATAGTGGCTGCAGCAGTCTGCATTCCCACCAACAGTGCACTAGGGTTTTCTTTTCTCCACATTCTCACCAGCACTTGTTTGTTGATTTGTTGATGATGGCCATTCTGACAGGTGTAAAGTGGTATCTCATTGTGGTTTTTATTTGCATCTCTCTGATTGTTAGTGATGTTGAGCATTTTTTCATGTGTCTGTGGACCCTCTATTTTTCCTCCTTGGAGAGTATTTGTTCATATCTTATGCCCATTTTTAAATTGGGCTGTCTGTCTTCTCGGTGTTGAGATGTGTAAGTTCTTTATATATTTTGGAGATCAATCCCTTGTCTGAGGTATCATTGGCAAATATGTTTTCCCATATGGTTAGTTTCCTTTTCATCTTGCTGATGTTTTCCTTTGCTGAGCAGAAACTCTTTAGTTTGATGTAGTGCCATTTGTTTACTCTTTCCTTTATTTCCCTCAGTTTAGGAGATATATCAGTGAAAATATTGCTACTTGGGATATCTGAAATTTTTCTGCCAATGTTTTCCTCTAGGACCTTTATGATGTCAAGGCTTAGATTTAAGACTTTGATCCCTCTTGAGTTTATTCTGGTGTATGGTGTAAGTTGGTGGTCTAGTTTCATTTTTTTTTGCATGTCTCTGTCCAGTTCTCCCAGCACATTTGTGAAGAGGCCCTTCTCACTCCATTTTATGTTCCTTCCCCTTTTGTCAAATATTAGTTAACCATATAGACAGCGGTTTATTTCTGGGCTCTCTATCCTGTTCCATTGATCTATATGTCTGTTCTTATGCTAGTACCAGACTGTATTGATTACCGTCGCCTTGTAGTATAGTTTTATATCAGTTATTGTGATTCTTCCTACTGTGTTCTTTTTCCTCAAAATTGCTGCTGCTATTCGGGCTCTTTTTTGGTTACATATAAATATTTGAAGTATTTGTTTTAGATCTGTGAAAAATGTCATTGGTATTTTAATAGAGATTGCATTCAATCTATAAATTGCTTTGGGTAGTATGAACATTTTAATGATGTTGATTCTTCCCATCCATGACCATGGTATATGCTTCCATTTATTTGTATCTTCCTTAATTTCTTTCTTCAGTATTACGCAGTTTTCTTAGTACAGGTCTTTTATCTCTTTGGTTAAGTTTATTCCTAGGTACTTTATTTTTCTTGTTGCTATAGTAAATGGAATTTATTTTCTAGTTTCTCTCTCTGATATTTTATTGTTGCCATACAGAAATGCCTTAGATTTCTGTATATTTACTTTGTATGCTGCTAGTTTGCCAAATTTGCTTATCATGTCAAGTAGTTTTTCAGTGGAATCTATAGGGTTTTCTATGTATACTATCATGTCAATGCAAATGCTGGCAGTTTTACTTCCTCTTTTCCAATTTGGATGTCTTTTATTTCTTTTTCTTGTCTGATTGCTGTGGCTAGAACTTCCAACACTATGTGGAGATAGTTGACATTCTTGCCTTGGTCCTGATCTCAGGGGCAATGCTTTTAGTTTTTGTCGATTGAGTATGATGTTGGCTTCAGGTTTCCCAAATATAGCCTTAATTATGTTCAGGTATGCTCACTCTATACCCATTTTGCTGAGTGTTTTCATCATAAATGGGTGTTGTATTTTATCAAATGTATTTTCTGCATCTATTGATATAATCATGTGATTTCTGTTTTTAATTTTGTTTAGGTGGTGTATTATATTTATTGATTTGTGAATATTAAACCATCCTTGCATCCCTGGGATGAATCCCACTTGATCATGGTGTATGACTTTTTTGATGTATTGCTGGATCCTGTTTGCCAATATTTTGTTGAGGATTTTAGTATCCATGTTCATCAGTGATATTGGCCTGTAGTTTTCTTTCTTTGTTGTGTCTTGAGATGGTTTTGGAATTAGGGTAATACTGGCTTCATAGAAGGAGTTTGGGATTTTTCCCTCTTCTCAGATTTTTTGGAATAGTGTGAAACTGGTAGAAGTTAGTTCTTTCCTAAGTGTTTTGTAAAATTCACCTGTGAATCCGTTCTGTCCAGGTCTTTTGTGTGCCAAGAGTTTTTTGATTATTGTTTCAATTTCATGTTTTGTTTTTGGTCAATTCAGTCTTTCTATTTCTTTTTGATTCAGTTTTGGAAGATTATATGATTCTAGAAATTTGTTCATTTTATCTAGGTTATCAACTTTCTTGCCATACAGTTGTTTGTAGTAATTTCTTACAATCCTTTGTATTTCTGTGATATCATTTGTGATTTCTCCTTTTTTGTTTCTGATTTTGTTTATTTGGGAACTGTTTTTTTTTTTTTTTTTTTAATTGATGAGCCTGGCTAAGGGCTTATCTATTTTATTTATTTTTTTCAAAGAGCCAGCTCCTACTTTTGTTGATCTTTTGAATTGTTTGTTTTGTCTCTATGTCATTTAATTCTGCTCTGGTCTTGATGATTTTCTTCCTTCTACTCGCCCTGGGCTTTGTTTGTTGTTGTTGTTCTAATTCTTGTAGCTGTAGGGTTAGATTTTTTATTTGAGATTCTTCTGTCCTCTTCAGGTAGGCTTGTGTTTTTATGAGCTTTCCTCTCAGGACTGCTTTTGCTGTGTCCCATAGGTTTTGAGCTGTTGTATGTTCATCATCATTAGTTTCCAGAAACTTCTCGATTTCTTCCTTGATGTCATTGTTAACTCATTCATTATTCAATACCATGCTATTCATTCTCCATGAGTTTGGATGTCTTTGTATATTTTCTTTGAGGTTGATTTCTAGTTTCAAGACATTGTGGCCTGAGAATATGCTTGATTTAATTTCAATTTTCTTGAATTTGTTGAGGCTTGTTTTGTGTCTTACCATGTGGTGTGTCTTTGAGAATGTTTCATATGCATTTAAAAAGAATGTATATTTTGCTTCTTTGGGGTGAAAAGTTCTATATATATCAGTTAATTCCATTTGGTTAAGTGTGTTTTTTAGTGCCTCAATATCCTTTGTGTTTCTTTGCTTCAAAAATATGTCTATTGTTGATAATGGACTGCTAAAGTCCCCTACTAAGACTGTGTTGCTGTTGATATCCTTCTCGTTGTCTTTTAGTATTTTCCTTATATATTTGGGTGATCCTATGTTGGATTCATATATGTTTACCAGGGTTATATTTTCTTGATGGATTGTTCCCTTAAGTATTTTGAAATGTTCTTCTTTGTTTCTTTTTATGGCCCTTGCTGTGAAATCGGTTTTTTATGATATAAGTATTACTTCTCCAGCTTTTTTTTTTTTTTTTCATGTCTGTTTCCTTGGGATACGTTTTTCCATCCCTTCACTTTCAATCTGTGTAAATCTTTTGTTTTTAGGTGTGTCTCTTGTAGACTGCATATATGTGGTTCATGTTTTTGTATCCATTCTGCTACCCTATGTCTTTTAATTGGAGCTTTTAATCCATTTACATTTAAGGTTATTATTGACAGATTTTTATTAATTTCCCTTTGTACCTGTGTTCTTTCCCCTCTCTCTTTTTCTTCTTTTTCTTAAAGCATTCCCTTTAGCATCTCTTGCAATACTGGTTTGGTGGAGATGTATTCTTTTAGTCTTTCTTTCTCTGAGAAACTCTTTATTTCACCTTTCATTTTGAATGAGAGCCTTGCTGGGTAGAGTAGTCTTGTTTGTAAGCCTTTGTTTTTCATTGCTTGAAATGTTTTTGAACATTCCCTTCTGGCTTGTAGTGTTTCTGTTGAGAAATCAGTTGATAGCCTTCTCGGAGCTCCCATCTATGCTATTTGCTGTTTTTTATCTTATTGCTTTTAAGATTCTCGCTTTTCCTTTGAATGTTGCCATTTTAATTATGATGTGTCTTGGAGTGAGCCTCTTTGGGTTCATCGTCATTGGGATCCTCTGTGCTTCCTGGACCTGCATGACTTTTTCTCTCATCAGGTTAGGAAAATTTTGTGTCGTTACTCTTCCTATCAGGTTTTCTATTCTCTGCTCCTCCTCTTCTCCTTCGTGTATCCCCATTACTTTAATTTTGTTTAGTCATATTGTCCTGCAGTTCTCTTAAACCCTCTTCATTATTTTAAGTCTTTTTTCATTTTGTTGTATTGTCTGGGAATTTTTCACTGATCTTATTGTCTGCTTCATTTAGCCTGCTTTTGATTGATTCTACTGTATTCTTCAGTTCAGAAATTGTATTCTTTGTTTCTCATTGGTTCTTATTGATAGTTTCTATGTCCTTTTTTTATGCTGGTGTAGTTCTCTGTAAGTTTCTTGTAGCTTCCCTGAAATTCTTTGTAGTTTTCTTGGAGTTCCTTGTAATTTCCATGGTGGTTCTTTTTTTGTAGTATTTTTTTGAGATTGTCAAGTACATAGAGTTTCTGTATCACCATCCTTTTGAATTCCATGTCTGATTGTTGGCTTATATCTATTCCTTCTATCTCTCTTTCTGGGAATTCCTCTTTTCCTTTCATTGGGAGGTTGTTTCTGTGTCTTCTCATTTTGGATTCTTCTTGTTTCTTTTTGTTTATTAGATTTATCTGCTTAGATTTCCTGCCTTTGTGGTATGAGATTCTTTATAGGAGACCTGGGGTATTCAGTGGTGCAGTCTCTTTTATCTCCTGAGCCTGATGCTCTTGAGATGCCTTTATGCCATTTGTTTATGCTGTCTGGTTGTACTTCAGTTACTCTTTGGTGGATCTTTCCCTCTGCCTAGTTTAGAGAGTCACTCTACCCACCTTGTCTTGAGTTCTTTTGTGGAGATGCTGTTAAAACATAAACACACAACCCAGACAAGAAACCCACACCCTCAAAAATATCCCCCACCTACAATCCCACTATTGGCAGCAAATGAGCCAGTATTAATATAAAAGTAGAGAGGTGAAGATTATTATACAAAGGAGAAACAGATAAGAGTTGTTTTAAATGAAAGAAGGATAATTTTTGAGAGATAAGATGATAGAATAATAATAGTAGCAAGTGGGGTCAAGGCTATGTGAGACAGTAAGTAATGTTTATATTGTATTTTGAAAAAGAGAGGGAAGAATGCAGAATGAAGTGAGAAAGTGGAAGTATATAGTATTATGTTTATATAGCAGTTATATGCTATATGTTTAGTGTGAAAGGGAAGCTAAACAAAACAGACAAACAAACAAAAATTAAAGAAAGATAGGAGGGAGAAAAGTTAGGAAACAAATTAAAGAAAATTTTTTTAAAAGGGAAGAAAAAAGTAATAAAAGAAAGAGTTTTTACTCAGTTCGACCGTTGGGCACAGTCTTCTTTTTCTGGATCCACGCCTAGTCAAAATTTCATGGGTTTCAAATCTTTTCTGTCTGGATGGCTGTATGGAGATCTGGCTGGTTTCTGTGGCTGTTTTTCTCTCACTTGTGGGCCTGCTGCAGCTTTCTGCTGTGAGCCGCACTGAGTTGGGTCTCTCCCCACTTGTCCTGTGGCACCCTCCAGCAATCCTAGGTTTCTCTAGCAATGTTGTTCTACTGGCAAGCCAGTGCACATGTCTCTAGTCCCTGCCCAGCATGGGGTCCTGTCTTTGCTCCTCCTCCCAAGAAGTCTCTGTGCTCCAACTGCAACACCGGGCTACATCTGTTCCTGGCTGGCAGCATCTCACTGTTTGCTTATGTGCACTGCTTGCAGGCTTGGGATCCCCACCGAGTCTGCCTTTCTGCCACAGCTCTCCTGTATGGGCCCCTTTCCCCGGCTCAGTTCC
The DNA here is from genome assembly GCF_987537825.1 of Furipterus horrens. Lineage (NCBI taxonomy): Eukaryota > Metazoa > Chordata > Mammalia > Chiroptera > Furipteridae > Furipterus > Furipterus horrens. The sequence goes on from NW_028327182.1 coordinate 63,253,434, forward strand.
ACTTTTTTTGTTTATTTAATGTTGCCATGATGCACATGCCTGGGACGCAGGGTTGCCAGCTCAGACTTGCCAGCCCAGGGTGTCCTCACCTAGACTCAGTTCATAGTTTCCCACAGTCCAGGCCATTAGCTGTCTTCCCACACCTCTGGCTGTATCAAGGAAATCATCCCATTGTCTCCCTCTGGGACTCTGCTGGTCCCAGAGCCTATGGCAGGCGGCAGTTTCCAAGCATATCCCAGCTAATGAGCTGGTCTGAAGCTGCTGCTTTGGAGTGCAGTGTGGCAGCCACGCTGGGGTAGGGGGACCAGCGACTCCTTTCAAGAATGCAGGTGAGCTTTCTGCCCTCGTCCACTCTGCTCCCACTATCCCTTCCCTGTTCGCAGTATCTGAAATTCGCACTCACTCATTCCTCTCCGTGTTTGTACTCCAAGCCTTTCAGCAATGAGAGCAAGCAGACAACACAGCTACCTACTCTGCCGCCATCCTGAAATATCAGGAATTTCTTGAGGACAAATGCATATCCGTGTTTTACCCACTATGTTATATATACTGACTCTGGTATACTGATGACATAATTAGGCACCCAATAAATTTGTTGAGTAAAAGAACGAGCATGTTTTTTAATTATTCAATCAAATTATATATTCAGTTTTTCAAGTGTAATCAGTGTTGGCTAGGTTATGGTACAGTTGTAAGTATTTCAAAATTGTATTGACTTAGAATAAAAAGGTCTATATATTGTTCATGCTTCATGTTTCATGCAGGTTGGCTGAGTAAATTTACTATATATTCTTGATAACAGAGGCTCCACCATATTATTATGATCAAGTGAAGGCTTGCAAGGTTTTTCAGAGCAAGAGAATCACCATAAAGAATAACACATCAGTTCTGAAATGCTTACACTTTAAGGTGATGTGATCTTATATCATACAATTGTACTTAATTTCAAGAGGGTAGAAAAGTCAAATCCTCCATAACCTCAGAAGGAAAGAAAAACCACAATATTGATAAATTGCAACAATGTCTGTCTTACCAAGGAAAAATAATTATTTTATGTGCTTGAGAAATATTTTATTTAGGAATCCCTAATATATACTAGAATACTATAATTAATTTTAATGGCAATGCCCTTGGGAGATGTTATAAGATATACTGAGTATTACATCGTGTGCACACACACACACATGCCTACAAGTCCTAACACATTAACACAGTATTGTTGGAAAGCATTCAAAAACCTAGAATATGATTCTAGCTCTAATATGCTGAGTGTCTTGAAAATATAATTTAATCTCTTAAAGCCTTTGTCATCTCCAGAAATTGAGCAAAGAATAACTAAGGACCCAAGTATCTTTAGTGCATGAAATCTGTATTTTAATTTTGACTTCGGAAGTTAATTTCTCAAAAACTGTCAGTGACTTTTTTATAAACATTTTGAGCCTCAATTTCACTATTTGTAAAATGGAGATAGAGTATGCATTGAATAGTTATTGTCTTAAATAAAATGTTATGTGTATTTTGCAAGGTGTCCTGAAGTTATAAGTTATTAGGAAACATAGTTACTTCCCAAGCTTACCTGAGGATAAAATATGTTGATATAGGTGATAGTACCAGGGCATCCCTTGGTATGTAATAAGAACTTAGTCATCAATAATCAGATATTCTAATAACACCTTCACAATGTACTCTTGTAAGTTACTGATTAATTTCTAATTGATTCAGTAATGAAGAACCTATGGGAAAACACAATCAATCCATATCAAAGAGGCAGATTATAAATTAAATAACAATAGATTATACCCACTTTATTTTCTAAATGATGAGAAAAAATACTCATATAAATGATATGCATTTACATTAATATCTTCTATAATCTAATATACTAACATAAGACATACTTAATAAAAAAGAGAAAATAAAGTAAATATGAAAAATTCTATAAAGATCACCTTGAATCTTTTCACAGTATGGTAACCAGCATTAGATTTATTGACAAATGATTTCCAGGTTATTCTTCTGGATATAATAGCTTTTTAAAAAGTATTAACATACTATATACAAGAGGGAACAAAAAAACAGAATTTATTTGTTAAAAATAATGTATTTATTCTTATGTGTTTAAACTTCATTCACCTTCAAAGTACTCTCCATTTGATGCAATACACCTAGCAGGGAATTTCTTTTTTTCCCACTGCTCAAAGCAGTTTTGAAGTTTGATAACTTTTAGGGCTTCTGTCATTTTTTAAAGATTGTATTTATTTTTAGAGAGAGGGGAAGGGAGGGAGAAAGAGAGGGAGAGAAACATAGATCGTCCTGCTACCCAGTCATGTGCCCTGGGTCAGGAATTGAACTGACAAAGCTTTTGGTTCACAGGCTGGGACTAAATCCACTGAGTCACACCAGCCAGGGCACTTCTGCCATTTTTTGTTTTACCCTTTACCATTGGCAAAACATTTCCCTTTGAGCACTTTTTTAATTGGGGGAAACAAACAAACAAACAAACAAAGTTGCTCAGGGCAAGATCAGGTGAATAGAGTGGGTAGGCACGGGGTCATGCCATCTTTGGTCAAAAACTGCTGAACACTCACACAGTGTGGGCAGATATGCTCATAAATCACCAATCATGAAATGAACAAATGCGTTGAGTCTTCGAAAAAACTTGAACACAGCCTCTCACAACAACATCAGCTGGCACACTAATCCAGATGGGTTTCTAGAACTCTTACCTAGTGGTGGAAGCCTGTACTACAAGGGACCTGCCCTCCAGAAGATTTTTTTTTTTAATTTTTTTTGGAGGTCTCTCTTATATGTTGTTATAAAACTTTTTTTAAATCTTAAAACTTCTTGTGGAAATATTTATACATTAATAAATATAACCCTATTAAGGTGGACTTTTTTAAATTTAAAGCTCTTAGTATATTCTCTGAAAAAATTAGAGATTTAGTAGTAGTATATCTATAGTATTTATTTGTGAAAGTTGATATTTTTCTCTCTTTTGTTATTCTTTCAAAATACTGATTATTCTTTAGCTTCTTATTTGCCGTTTGAATCAGAGAATTCAAACAACCAAATGCCTTATTTATTTTCATTGCATATAGATATAAGAAAGAGTTTATAAGTAATGACTAGGGAGTGAATATTGTATACCAACTTTCTCATGATGTTTCTAATTCCAATATATGTACAGCACTCTTCTAAGCATAAAGGTGACATATAACCACATATAAGAAATATATATTTCTGTATTAGTCTTTACTCTTCAACTTGACAGATTGCTTGAGTCTTCTAAACAGATTATTTTTGTAGCTCCTCTGCCTAAAATCTCTGTCTTCCCAGTATATTCTTGATGCTTAACCTCTAAATCTCTTTTCTATGAACACATAAGATTTGATGAATGACTTGAACAAAATGCTGAGTCAGTTACACAATAACGAGGTTCTCTGATTTCTATTATCTCAGTTCCCCCAAGCCCTAGCAACCTTGAATATTCTCTAATGCTTCTGACAAGATCTTCTACCATCTATTTTTTATATATGTATTTTCCAGTTCTTCTCAGTGGGAGGTCTGGTCAGCTGCAAACTATACTCTACTTTTATAGAAGAGAGAATCAATGTTTTTAGGTAAATTTTTATTAATTCTCATGGAAACTCTGTCCACAAAATATTATTTATAATTTAATATGAGACAAGTGAGAGTTTCTCTGTCTAACTAATTTTTTTGCCAAGTTTAAGTAATTAGATGAAATTACTGGGGTTTGGTTTTAATGTGTTCTGAATTCAATGCACACATCCTTTTCATTGTCTCATGCTCTGGGTTGCATGCATGCTAAATATGACAAATAAACTAGTATCTACACAATGATTCTTTGAATTAAAAGTTCGTAAAAAAAAGGTCATTATTATAGCATCATGTCAAGTTTATTTCTTAGTTATTAAGTGGTAAAATAATGAGAATTTATTGCCAATACATTATATTATTGTGTGTCTAGTCTGCTTTTGGGGTGCTTTAAAATAATACTATAGATTTGGTGGTTTATGAACAACAGATGCTTATTTCTCACAGTTCTGCACACTGAGAATTCCAAGATCAAGGCAGTGACAGATTCAATATGTGGTGAGAGCACACTGTTTCATAGACTCACATGCCAACATGAACAGGTGAGGGTTCTCTTCCAGGTTGAAGACTTCTTTCTGGGTCCTTACATGATGCAATAGGGAAGGGGAGCTAAATACAGTCTCTTTATTAAGGGCACTAACATCATATATGAGAGCTCCTTCCACATGCCCTAATCAAATTCCAAAGGCCCCACCACCAAATACCATTGCATTGGGGATTAATATTTTAATATATGAATTTGTGTGTTCTAAAACCTTTTCAAAAATAAGTATATTTAAACAAAAAAAGAGCCTGATATCAAACAGAAACAAAAAAGCACAAACAATGAAATAACAGGCAATACAGTTTAATGTTAACTGATGTCTCTAATATTAAACAAAATGTACATTTCTCATTCTTACATAATACATAGAAAACCAAATAAAATTAGTGTGATGACCAAGAAAGAACTAGGTATAATCTTTAAAATGGTATGTTAAAATAAGTCATTTTCCAAATTATTGGCAAATTACTTATAAATCTAGATTTATAAACCTAATTTACCCATCTTTAAGACTTTACCAGGGAGTGGTATAGACCAGGTTATTACAAGTTGAAAGCTGAGTGGAGCCCACAAAGGGAAAAAAATGGAAAACTAGCTTTTGGGTTTTGCAAAAATTTATGATTCTATATACTCCTGCTTGAAATCTGACCAACTGCAATATTATTAATTGTCTGCCTGCTATTGGTACAGTGAGTGTAAATCAGCCTTTTCTTGTTTGCTTCTTTGTTTGTTTGTTTGTTTTGATGAGTACTTTAGTGAGAAAAATCACAAAATAGAAAAGACAAAGGCTTGTTCTCCTACTGCCTTTAGGTGGGTGATCATTTCACAAGGTAGTCTGCCCTTAGCATTGGCAGTGGTTTACCAAGACAGATAAATAGAAATTAGAATCAAGAAGCAGATTTAACTTTATGAAAGGTCCATAATTGTAATTCAAAGATACATAACAAATAATAAAAAAACAGCTTCATAAATCTCAATAAGAGAAGAAATATCAGATGAGAGAGGCTTGCAGTGTAAAATAGAACCATAATGAGGTACAGGAATGAAGTAGAAAACTTAGGGTCTGGGTGCACAATAATCTTTTTGGTCACATTATTGAAAAGAAAGTGATAGTTTTTATTCTGAAATCAAGAAGAGTGAAATAAAATTAAAATGACAAATGATCTTTTTGAGAGGCATCTTTGGGTATATAAATGGGATTCAAATATTTTTAACCCACAGATACTATTTTGACTTGTGAGGGAAATTCAGGGATGGATATAATTCACTGTAATAAATAAAAAACATTTTAGATTGTCATAGTAGAGAAGGTAAAAGAATATGTTTCAGAAAACATCCCCAGTTAATTTTGATAATAAGAAATATCTGAAGAAAATCAGAGTCAGGTTGATGATCTCATAAAGAGGATACTTTATGGCAGGCTTACTCATAACAGATGTATACATTTAGGCTTAGAAATGAGGCTGCAAAGGTTAGAGTCACTTCTCAATAAAAACCTGCTTTATAAATATATATGATAGCAGTTAATATAAAGCACCATTATAGAAAGGGACAAGCTTTCAGGTATAGAAGTTAGGTAAACTCTCTAAAAACAATCCAGTTTTTTTTGTTGTTGTTGTTATGTTTTTACCTTTTAGTCATCTCTTAATGCTGCTTTCTTCTCAATATGTCTGTTTACACAATCACAGGCATTCAATCAGACTCAGAAAGTCTAGAAAATAGCTGTGAATGAGTAAAGTTCATCCTCAGTAACTTATTATTATACTATCACTGAAATACACACCTGAAGAAATGAACATGCAGAAGATTTTCATAAGTCCTGTTACCACATGGTTTCATGTGGGCCTATATTTTTGCTTTATATTTGGAAGTTTGCTAATTCCTGGTAAATGGGGAAAAATGCTTATTGAAAGAAACTCTTCACTCCCCATGGATGCCACATGACTAAGAGTCCAAGTCTTAAAAATGAATCACACTCCCTTAGCTGTAATTCAAAGCCTCAGCAGGCATCCAACTCAGAATGACTTTGAACATAGAAAGTAGATTAATTACTATTGATCTCTTAGAATACCAAGTGTCATTGTACCCCAGGAGAACTGTCAAAATTATAGTTGGTGACAAACTTGAGGGAAACTATTTTTAGGAATATAGAAAGTGTTTGGGACATTAAAGGAGATTCTGTATCGGTTAGTTTATGTGTATAAAAAGAGAAAAAGTATTAGGACAACCTATTCCAAACATATTTATGCATGCATGTAAGCAGCTGCATGTTAAATAAGAATGACAAAATAAAATATGTCATGAAAAATTTAGTGTTTTTTACCCCAAATCTAAAAGCTATTAAGCATTTAAAAGAATGATGAAAGTTAAACATTTAACAATAAATTGGACATTATAGAAAATTATACAAAAAACAAAAAAGTGCACAGTAAACATTGAAAATACCAGTAAAATAGAAAAAGAAAAGGATGCACCACTCATCAGAATAGTATTGTTAGAATTTAATTTTTAAGGTTAAAGAGGAATATGATAAAGATAATATTTTCCTTACAATTAAGTTATTCAAAAATTAATAAAAATGTTGGATTTACTCTCAGTTGTCTACTCAAAGTTGGGGCACATACTAAATAAAAATCAAATACTTCATGCTGTTGTATTAGATTATGTAAAAATGGCAACTTTTCTCGATGAACATAACTTAATTACAAACTGGAATTTACTTAAGTCATCTAGACTTGTATAAACCAACTTTATAAATGTCATTTACATTTAACAATAAAATGTCCTGTGCACATTCGATTTCATGATTTGATGGGTTATGTAACACCAGTTTATAATGCGTAGTTAGTTGCATAGTCATTTGATTACAGGTGTCATGGGGACAGAGGCTCAGTCTTAGAAATTACTCGAATTGGAAAATAATGGTCAACATAAGCAGATAAGTACTGCAGTTCTTATACTGGGGCTTGTTCTGTAGAATTTCTCTGCCATTGATACATCTGGGTCATAAGATCCAAGAAGTAGCCCCCCTTAGAGTATGTCCTGAAACTGCTGCATAGTTCTTTCTGGTTCAGGCTCCACTTGAATGTGTCAGCTTAACAAGTTTTGATCAATGGTTTGAAGAAACCTGCTAAAATATGCTTCTTTCTTTATGATAGGTAGTGCAAAGTACAGAAAATTATCTCAGAATATTCTTAAAATTTCCAAATCACTGAACTTGTAGGAAACTCTTCAATTTACCATGCCTCTGGACTAACATGGGATTTATATATTTCTCTGTAATGTATTCTTACTAAGGTTCACTGAAACGTACACACGGAGTCCAATTAACATAATATCATTATGAATAGATAGTATAATGTTCTATGTGCTATTTTTAAATGATTGAAGTATTTTAAATCTACATTGTTGCAGGATTCAGGAGAATTGACACTATCCTGATATAAGAAAAGGTAGATAGACCAATGTATATGTCTCATAAGGCAAAATGTGTGATTACCTTTATTAAAGGGAGTGGAAAAGAACACATGACACTAAGTCAAAAGTTTCTTGCCACATGCCAAAAACTGCCTTTTATTTGATCCAGTAGAAATAATACTCTTGCAATCACAATTGAAATTGATACATTACCCAGTTATGCCTTTCAAAATGATTAGTCATTCTTGAAGACCCACCTGGCATTTTTACTTTACAATCAGACATAGCATATAGAGACATGTAAAAAAAATCTCTGTACCCCTCAAGGCTTTGATGGTAGTAGCACTTAGTTCTTTTGTGGCATCATGAATGCAACAATGCTTTTGATTTGCTTTCATAATGCATGAACGGTGAAAGAGGATAGTTTCAGTGCTTCCACTTGACCCTTTCTAACATAACTCTTCACAGATCTGGTAACCAGTGTGAATATTCCATATGCTACTAATTATATTTACTCTCATTACACATTCTAAAATTTGGACAATGACCATAGGATGGATTTGTGGTTCAGTTGGACCCCTCTGAGATATATTTGGGCCAAGAACCCATTTGTCACTTGACTTCCATAAGTTTTTACTCTGAGCAACAGATTTTGGTAAAATGTCTGCAGAGTAGTGTAAGAAAAGAGACAATATAGTTGTTTTTTTTTTTTTCTGGTTGTTCGCCTGTTTAATCAATCAATAGGAAGGTCCTAAATATACAACATAATGAATGGATAATCCTGATTTTCTTCTTTTTATTTAATTTTTATAAGTATATTTTATTGATTATATTGTTACAATAGTTCCAATTTTTCCCTTTTGCTCCCCTCTGCCCAGCACCCTCTCCCCGAACAATCACCCCTCCCCAAGTCCATGCCCATGGGTCATACATACAAGCTCTCCTGCCTCACCCTTTCATATATTTGTCTTCTTTAAAATAAAAAAAAATTAATTAATTAATTAATTATTTTAACAATAAAAAATAACAATCCCTCCCTCTCAGACCTAAGACCCTTTATAATCTTATAAAGGACAATGGGCGAAGGTCTTGAGCTCCTCTAGCTGCTTCAAGATGGACATGGTCGTCGTCTTACCTACCCTTGGGTCCAGAAATCCCTAATAAGAGTGGGGATGTGGAGGCAGGGGTGGCCTTCCCACGTGGGGAAGGATCATGCAGACTCCAGGTCGGTTGGTTGTCCTTGGACAATGGCATGCTTGATTTAACAGGCTGGCATCCTTGTTGTATTCTGGAGGCAACATATTTGGCAACAGGGTTAAAAGACATCATTCAATCTATAACCACTAGATGACAAAAGGCAGGTATTAATTTTTCAATGTCCCACATTAGGGAAAATAAAAAGGGGGCTTCTTTGGAGGAAGGTGTGCCAGGTACAGCTCATCTGTCCATTATACTTAGTTTGGGCTGAGGGAAATATTTTAGGTTTCCCCCCTCTCAGACCTCTGGGCTCTTTCTGTCCAAGCCATTAGGATAGAAAAGAGAAACCAGTTTTAAAGTGAAGCCCACAGACCACAATATACATTTTTAGTGTTTCTAGAAATTAACTTCTTACGAATACAGTAATTCTGGTAAATTTCTACAGGTATGTTTAGAAAGAAAGATTTAGAGGAAAATTCCCAGATATAAAAGTTGGCTGTGATGTGGGCTTTTTCTCAAGTATCCAAGTTTTCTGTCAATAGAGGTACACTGAGTTTGTAAATTGATATATTGGAAACTGAGTAAAATGTCGTTGATTCCCAAGAATGCAACTCAAATCAATTATAAACCAACAAATTTTTAATTATCCAATTGTGTATGTCAGAAATGACCTAAAGAGGCTATCCATCTTGAAATTTGTGATAAATGGACTGCAACCATAGATACCTAATGATTATTATAGTAATCAAGGACAAGTTATCTGATAGTGAAATGTAGCCATCTGGCTTCTACCACTGTGGAATCAAACTGTCTTAAGACAAGCTCTTATGCAACAAAATAAAATCAAATTAGGGGCAAAAGAAACAAAAAATAAACACCTTCTCCCGATAGGAAAAAAAGGCATTAAAGAATTGACCATAAAGTAACAACTTTTTATTACATTTATTGGGAAGACATCGATTCATAGGGTCATACAGGTTTCAAGGGTACATTTCCATGACCTACACATTGAATTTTGTGCCTACCGCCTAAAGTCAAATCATCTTCCATCAACATATACTTGCCCCCCTTTACCCTTTGCAACCCTTTCCCCCCTTCCTTCTGGTAACCAACGTGTTGTTTTTTTTCTCTGTTTCTATGAATTTCAATTTTATATCCCACATATGAGTGAAATCATATGGTTCTTAGCTTTCTCTGACTGACTCATTTCACTTATCATTATATTCTCAAGATCCATATGTGTTGTCATAAATGGAAATATTTCTTATTTTCTTATGGATGAATAGTATTCCATTGTGTAACTGTATCACATTTTCTTTATCCAATCCTCTTTAGAAGAATATTTTGGTTGTCTCCATGTCTTGGCCATTGTGAATAATGCTGTAATGAACATAGGGTTCATGTATATCTTTGTGAATAAATGTTTTTGAGTTTAATTTTATTTGGCCCATTTAAAAAATTGTATTTGTTGTGGTTGTTTTTATCATTCTAAATCGATAATTATTATTGCATTCTTATGCATTCATAACATTGCACTTTTTATTAAAAGGACTTCAAAATTGTAGAAGGCACAGAACAGATAAAGCCTTGCTCAACCCCTGAGCATGGTTTGATTGCAACATCATCATATGTTACCAATGGTTCTTGGAGAAGTGATATTTATTTCATTTATTCAAGGTGAAGGGGGTGTTGTCAAGTCTTGTTAGAATTATGGTAGGAAAACAAAGGAGTGGCTGAACAATTGTATACAATTAATAAACTCCATCATTCTTCTCTGCTAGAGTTTTTTATTCCTTCCTTTAGCCCAGAGGCCAGAAAACTCTTTATGTAAAGTACAAGATAGTAACTATTTTGAGTTTGTGGACCATATGCTCTTCCTTGCAAGTACATAAATTTGCCAATTTTCACGCAAAAGCATGCACAGAGCATGCACACACAATATGGGCATGGTTGTGTTCCAAAAGCACTTTTATTTACAACAACAACAACAAAAATGGCTGGCCAGACTTGACTTATGGGATAACTTGTGGCATAAAGTATGCCTAGAAACTCTGTCTATTAAACTTCATTGACTGAGAAGAATCAGACTGAATTAACAAATCTGGTGATCTATGAATGCCATTCCTAACTGCTTGTGCTAATATATGTAACTCTTGCTTCCAAGTGAGTGTATCTGTACATTTTTTATACTTCTTGGTCTATCACATTCAAAATTCACTTCAATATTTTTCCAATTACCTAACACTTAAAACTAAAGATATCCTGCAGCTCTTAGGTGTGTAGCGACATTTCTCTCAGAGGAGAACTTATCTGGTGCTTCTCTCCCTGTGTTTGGCTGTGATCTGAATTTCATGGTGGCTCTGAAAATGATGAACATAGTGAGGAGAAACATTTTTGGTCAGACAAGTGCTCCAGGTGTAATCACAAGACTTTCATAGTGGGGATGGCTTATCCCTTTATTCAGGGAGAAGATGTTGCTTTAGTAGACCAGATGAATCGGCAGCCATCCATCTCGAGAGACGATGGTGTAGCTTCTTAAGAGTCTATCTGCACCGCCGAGAATGGCTGTGCAGTCTGACTCGGGAGTGACACGGCATCTGTCTCCTCCTGTGTTGAATCGACATCTTGTGAGGACGCTGGAGTGTCCTCTCTAGTGAAGCTGAAGCTACAGAGCCTGGGCAGGGTGATATGGAGAGTCTGCTGTTGCCCATGCCCGTCCATCTCGAGAGACGATGGTGTAGCTTCTTAAGAGTCTATCTGCACCACCGAGAATGGCTGTGCAGTCCGACTCAGGAGTGACAAGGTATCTGTCTCCTCCCGTGTTGAGTCGACATCTTGCAATGACGCTGGAGTGTCCTCTCCAGTGAAGCTGAAGCTACAGAGCCTGTGCAGGGTGATATGGAGGGTCTGCTGTTGCCCATGCAGCAGACCCCCCCCACCCTCTTCACTGGTTTGGCTCAGTGGATTGAGCATCGGCCTGCAAGCTAAGTGTCGCTGGTTTGATCTTCCAGTCAGGGCACATCAGAGAAGGAAAACTCTGACTTCAAAAAACCTCCGTTGCCTTGCGGCATACCTCTTCAGGGGAAAGGCTAAGGGAGTAAACCCCGACAGAAAATCCGGAGCCGGAGTCCCTAAGGCGGTTTGACGTTGTAGTCAACACCGGCAACTCCTGCGGCGCACCTGAAGCCAAGCTGTATTGACTAGTAGACCAGAACACTTTAGAATATGTAGTGGCTAAAATTCTTATCTTTAATTCTGTCTGCTCATGTATCCCCATCTTATATTTCAGTAATACCGCCCCCTTCCTCTAAATTCTTTTACTGGAGTATAAAATTCCTGGAGGATCACATTCTTCAATATTGTAACTGTGAGAATTGTAGTTGGGACCTAGGCTTTATTCTCAGCTTTATATTTTGTGTAGCTTCAGAAGATTAAAGCCATATTTAAAGTTTTCTTGATGGCCCTCTGAGATTTCACACATGCCCTGAGTTAAACATTCATTCATTTTTTTTTCAGTCCGCCCATTTCTCTATGTATACTCTTTAAGTTCATCAGAAATAACCCACTTATGCCTTGCTTATTACACTTATTACTGTAGCTATAGTGACTCTGAGTCATGGCCATTTGCTCTCATAACACCTTGTCTTATGCTTGCCCTCATAATGCCACAATATGCCAGAAATCATCATGCCTCATTTCCCCTTAAAAGATGAACATTTTGCTCATCAAGTATGTGAGTAATCTAAAACCAAAATTTCACTCAAATTCTAGTGACAATTCTTATGTTTGTCAAAATCTTAGAAAAAATAAATCCATATACCCTCAGGAATGGTATTAAAGAGATCTAATAAGAATCAATGAAGTACCTAATTGATTGGTGTTAGTTGTATTATGTTAGCCAAGTTTGGATAATAAGAGTCCCATTGTCAATAAGGGAGAAAAAGCATTAGCATCCTAGGTCTGAAAGAGCAAGGAGAAGAACATTACTGGAACACAAAAACCAGAAGCTTTACAGTACATATCAATAGAATGTTGACCAGCAGTAGGTGTTCTTTTGGAAGAGAAATGCAGCCACAGCCAAAATGAAGACTAACAGGATGAAGCCTGGGAAATAAATACCCAGCTATGTATGTTGATGTCTCTTGATTGACACCACCCAGAAGACAGAGGATGATGGAATGGGTTTGTTACTATGCATAGAGGTAACTTCCTTGGGCAGAAAGTAGCCCCCCCCCCCAAAAAAAAAGAATTGATGGGACAGAATAGAATATCCAGCTTCTTGGGCAATCTACTTATCTTCTGCTAGTCTTCATTACTTTTAAAATAAAAACATTTCTGTTGTTTGCTTAAATAGGCAGTCATATACAAAATTTGTGGCTTATAGTATGTATTTACTAATTAATTGCTCAGGTTATTACTTCAAGCATCATGGAAATATTCAGAAGAATAGGTATTCTGGAAGTAGAGTTACTTGATGCAAAAAATATTTTGAATGAATATGCAATATGTTCTACATATTTACCTTTATTTATTTATTTTTTTAATTTATATTTTTTGGTTTTTCAATTGCAGTTGTCCCATGAAGTCTCAGGATACTCTGTCCTCTTTTTTTTTTTCTTTGTAATCCGGGTGTTCCATAATTTAATGTGTGACAACTATATGCAAAGGAGTGTTCTCACTCCTCTGAGGAATCACAGGGTGCATCACATTCTTTTATGAGAGAGAAAATATGGAGATATGTTAAAAGAGAGTAACACGCTCAACTAGGTTTAAAACATGCTAATTTGTTTTATCTCTAACAAGGCCAAGCTATTCATAAGTAAAGTAGAACTGAACTAAAATGTCATGGGTAAGGGATAGATAGAGAAGACCAAGGGCCACATATAAGCCAAAGATACAAGCCATTAATGCTGCCTGAGAGAACGGGAAGTAAGTATATCAGTGAAAAGAAGACAATGACTCAGGAAGTGAAACAATGTGATTGTGAGTATATAAAGATGTTGCAAGTCAAGACACAAAGAAGAAAAATTGTTTTGAAATAACCTCAGACCCTGACTAATATCTTCTCTAGTCATTGGCCCTTTAAGTTAATTGTTAGGGGATTTATGTAGTTTTCTTTTGTCTTTCCTTAACCAAAATATTTTAAAGGGGTCAGAAGTCTTCTATAGTCCTGTTTCTAGCTGTACCAGAACTTGATGACTGTACTTGTATTCTTATAAATGGTATAAGGTGAGCAGAGAGAGAGAGAGAAAGTTGCAAAAAAAAAGAGGAGAAAAGTGAAAGAATAATGAGCAGAGTTTCAGTGACAGCGATGGGGAGAGCGATGCATGGGCCTGACTGGTACAGAAACTGACCATGATGCAATGATTACAGAAACTGAGTAAATGGAATACACTAGTCTATGTAGCTTGTATATAATTGAAAGCTTTTATAATATAACATTTTTTTTATTTTTAAAATTTTTTTCATTGTTGTTCTGTTATAGTTTTCTCATTTTTTCCTCTGTTTCTCTCCCTTGCCTTGCCCCACTGATATCACATTTTTAAAATAGGGCAATTGGTAGAAATAGAGTGGTGCAGTTTGTGTGTGTATACAATTGGTTGCATATGTATGCACAACTATGTATACACATGATTTTCAGTGGTTGGTAGAGAGGGAACTGACAGTACAAGCAAAGAAAGAGATTTAAAAGGATGAGTGTTATATTCATTCCCTCTCCCAGATAATAAATTCAAGTGTTTCTTCTTATTATCCCTTATGTCCACCATTTCGTTTTTATTTCTACAGCTAATTAACTACTAAGAACTCAATTTTCTTACTATTCCTTGTTGAAAATTTCTAAACCTTTCTAATTGAGCAAATCAGTTTCCTCTCATTCATAATTTTATATTTCCCCATTGACTAAAGAGTGAAGTGAAAAGTTTTTAATATTTTATCTTTATTCTCTAACTCCTAACTTCTTTTCTCAAGATATTTCCTACCAAACTCAAAATGACATTCAATTAAAGTCAAACTAGTCTCCTAACTAAAGTGTGATTTATTTCACGTTTCTCAATATACTCTTTTTCTTTCTTATAAATATTGACCATCCTTCAGAGCTTGTCTCTGTTCTTTCTTTGTGCAACTTTCTTAGAAAACTAATCCATAATAAATTTCTTTTTTTTCTCTAAACAATTTCAGTATTACACTGAGATGATTACACATCTTTTTCTTATACATAGTACATTTGATTAGTGCACAGGCAATGTAGTTAGATATACCTACATTTACCTTTTCTTAATTTATGACCTTGAGGAAATAACTCAATTTCTGAGTCTCAGTTTCTATATTCCCACTGAGTTCCCATATTACTCTTTATTAAATTTTATATCAGAGCCTACAAGACACTACATGATTTAACTTTCCTTCAAATCTCCATTTTTCCTTCATTTAGCACCCCCTCACTCAAATGGAGTTAGAAACATTGGCCTTTTTGATCTTCTTTGAGCTACTAAGCATAATTCACCTTGGGAAAACCTCATTTATATATGTCTGTTGACTTTCCCACCAGATCACACATGCACCACTTCCTCCCTTCCTACAGTCTCTGCTCAATTCTGTCCTTATCAAGGAGGCCTATTCTCACTATCCTAATTAATACATTTAGCACCTCAATCTGTACATTCTATTTTTTATATGTGTTATTGATTATGCTGTTACAGTTGTCCCAATTTATTTTCCCTTTGTTCCCCTCCACCCAGTGACCCCACTCCCTCCAGTTGTCCCACTCCCTTAGTCCATGCCCATTGGTTGTGTATGTAGTTCTTCTCAACATCTTCTTGTCTACTCCACTCCCACCTATGATGCTTCTTAATTCCTGTACCATCTCACTCCCTTTCACCCCTTGCCCCTTCCTGCTGACCTCCCCCCAAAATGTTCCCCATATTTATAATTCTTTTCCCAGTCTCGTTGCCTACTTAGTTTGCCTTTGTTTCGGTTCTCTAGCTTCTGTTACTGGTTGTTGTGACACAGTTTTATTTTAATGTTCATAGTTTTGATCCTCTTTCTCCTAAACAAGTCCCTTTAACATTTCATATAACAGTGGTTTGGATCTAATGAACTCCTTCAGTTTTACTTGGTCCTGGAAGCACTTTCTCTGCCCTTCTATTCTGAATGACAGCTTTGCTGGATAGAGTAATTGTGGTTGTAGGTTTTGTCCTTTTATTACTTTAAATATTTCTTGTCAGTCTCTTCTTGCCTGCAAAGTTTCTTTTGAGAAATCAGTTGATAGTCTTATTGGGACCCCTTTGCACATAATTCTCATCTTCCCTCTTGCTGCTTTTATGATTCTCTCTTTAGCCTTAATTTTTGGCATTTTGATTATAATGTGTCTTGGTGTGGTTCTCCCTGGGTCCAGTTTATCTGGAACTCTGTGCTTCCTGGACCTGTAAGTCTATTTCCTTCCCCAAGTTAGGGAAGTTCTTCTTCATTATTTTTTCACATAATTTTTCAGTTTCTAGTTCTTCTTCACCTACTGGCAACCCTATGATTTGAATGTTGGCCTGCTTATAGCTGTCCCATAGGTTTCTGAGCCTCTCTTCATTTTCCTCACTTTTTGTTTCCTCTTTCTGCATTGGGTGACTGTTCCTTCCCTATGTTCCCATTTGTTGATTTGATCCCTGGTTTTCTTTCCCTCACCACTAGTTTTGTATGTGTTTTTGTTCATTTCAGCAGGACTAGCCTTCATTCCTTCCCTGTCTTTTTTAAGATCTGCTATTAGGCCTGTAAGCATTTTTATAACCAAAGCTCTGAACTGTGTCTCAGAAAGATTTTCTATCTGCTGCTTCATTAGATTAGATATTTGCTGCCTGGTCAGCTGCATCACCAGAATCTCTATCATAATCTGTGCCATCCTGACAGTTTTGTGTTTACCTTTGCTCCCTAGGTGGGGCTTTCACACCTCCTAAGTTATTGAAGGCAGAGCCCCATGCACTCATCACAACTGGACAACCCTTCTCACCATGCTGTAGTGTTTTTTCTGGGGGTTGGCATCCAAGATGGATTTCTGCTGTTCACTCTACACTGAGAGATCGGGGGTCTCCTCCTTTGTCCCCACCCCCTTCAGGTCTCACAGTCCAAGGCAATGGGGGTCTGCCTTCCCCAGTGTTGGAATCACAAGCTGATGGGTCTGGTCTGCGGCCGGGAGTGCTCCCCAGGTGCTTCTACTTCCCCTTAAGTGTGGGTGTCTGTGCTTACTGCCATCCCACCACCATTGCCACTGCTACTGCCTCCATCACAGCTTGACCTCTCCACCCTGTCTTCACCCCTCCTAGCCATCTAGATGAGCACCACTTCTTTATAACTTCATATGTTAGACTTCCATTTATTTTCTGGAACTTCTGGTTATTTCTAGTTTTGCAGTAGTTGTATTTCTTCTTAGTTGTGGATGGAGACAAACTTGTCAGTCTAGGCCTCCATCTTGGCTGGAAGCCAACTGTGTATGTTTGCCTCTGTGTCTTAGGTAGAGCTGTCTCTCCTGTTATGTTGTTAAGGGTCGGAGCCTTAGGGATTCGTCAGTACAGGGCAACCCATTTCACCATGTTGTGGTGTTGTATGTGGGGGCAGGGTCTGAGAAGGAACAATGCCACTTGACCAACACTTGCCCCTATTCCAGGCACTTCTCCCACGTCCATATGGGACTGGTGCCTCTCTAGCTGTTGCCCTGGCTGTCGTTCCTAGAGTGGATGTGTCTGTGGATGTTCTAGGTCTGTGGGGGCCCTTGAAACAAGTGGACTCTGCTGAGAAACTGGAAGTTTCTGCCTCTGCCTCAACCCCCACTGATTTGCTCAGTCAAAAGCAATGAGGCTTGATTTTCCCCATTGCTGGGACTGTGAGCTGTGCGGTCTGGTGAGGAGCTCGGAATGCTCCCCAGGTGTCCCTCTGGACTTTTTAAAATGTGTAACTGTGCTTTCCACCGGCCTGTCACTGCGGCTACTGCTGCTACTGCTGCCACCACCGTACTGTGTCCTCTCCGCACTGGCTCTGCCCCTCGTACCTGTCTGGATGAGTATTTATTCTTTATATCTTTGTTGGACTTCTGTGAACTTTAATTTTATGGAACTTCTCATTGTTTCTAGTTTTGAGGTAGTTGTATTCCTTCTTAGTTTTAGGGGGAGATGCAACATGTCTGTCTACACCTTCATCTTGGCTGGAAGTCGCATTGTTTTATATTAATCTCTTTATAAATATTAAAAGTTGTATAGAATAGCATTTTCATAGATCTCAGTAAGTGGACAATTTATTAACATTAACAAAATATTAACTAATTTATTTAGTTTAGATATTTTATTTGCAAAAATATAAATCTAGTGAACATGAATTATGTGTTTATTACTTCCTCTCTTTATAACAGTTCAAACAGCTATAGGAGCTTTTAATGACTACTGTTTTGGAAGCATGGAAGGAATATAAGTGACACCTACTTCCAACTTTTGAACTAATCATATCAAGAAAAACAACATATTATTTTTATTATTTACATGGCTTTATTTACTTTTCTTACTTTGTAAATGAACTTGTTACATAAAACTCTCCTAACTTCTGTTTCAGTTTTTGGACAAATTGAGATGTAGAAGGCTGCTATGGGACCCCAGAAGAAAAGGGTACTATAGAAAGCTTGTGGGTATTAAAGACGTTTACATGAAAGAGCAGAAGGGAATTTGGACTATCAGACTTGCCACACATTAGTTTCGGTTCCAATACACATAAGAATATCTATCAAAAATTAAAACAAAAGTAGATTTTAGACATCAGAGTCATCCAAAAAAATCTGTTTTGCATTCTCAGCTTTAGTAAATTTTTCTAAAACTTCAATTAGTTTATTATTATTGTTTTGAAGAATAAAGTTACAGACATAATATGGGGAAGTCATTTGGGGGAAATTATTCCATAATTTAATAGTGTTTTCTGTAATACGATTTCAACCTTAAACATTTGTTTAACAAGATTGTCCTAGTCTAATTCTGTGAGTAACTGTATTGAACTATTTAAGATGAGTAGAGGAGAGAAAATAACTTAAAAGAAATGATAATAATTCTCGTCGGCAGCCGTCCGTCTCGAGAGACGATGGTGTAGCTTCTTAAGAGTCTATCTGCACCGCCGAGAATGGCTGTGCAGTCTGACTCGGGAGTGACACGGTATCTGTCTCCTCCCGTGTTAAATCGACATCTTGTGATGACGCTGGAGTGTCCTCTCCAGTGAAGCTGAAGCTACAGAGCCTGGGCAGGGTGATATGGAGGGTCTGCTGTTGCCCATGCAGCAGAACCCCCCTCTCTTCGCAGCTGAAGGGTCCAAGGGAAAGACGGAGTCAATACAGCTTGGCTTCAGGTGCACCGCAGGAGTTGCCGGTGATGACTACAACGTCAAACCGCCTTAGGGACTCCGGCTCCGGATTTTCTGTCGGGGTTTACTCCCTTAGCCTTTCCCCTGAAGAGGTATGCCGCAAGGCAGCGGAGGTTTTTTGGAGTCAGAGTTTTCCTTCTCTGATGTGCCCTGACTGGAAGATCGAACCAGCGACACTTAGCTCGCAGGCCGACGCTCAATCCACTGAGCCAAACCAGCCAGGAGAGCAGTAGCAAAAATAAATTCAGTGATTGTGTTGGGCACATCGCCATGTGGAAAATATATAAATAGGCATACAATTGCATTTTGTTTTTATATCCTAAATTCTAGAAATCTAATATATAATACTTCTTATTCTTCTATGTTATTAATCTATAAATTACTCTCAGAATTGTTTTCCAGATCATAATCATTTTGATAACCCATTTTTTTGTATTTCCTTTTATTTATTGTTTACCCATAAATATTTCTTGCCTGTAGATGTAAGTGAAAATTGGTAAAATGTAAAAAATGAAGAACATAAAACTGTTGGCTTTCAAGGCTTTGAAGAAGCAAATGATTAAATGAATATTGATATTATCAGAATGTAAATATCAACTATTTTTGCTTTAAAAATGTAAGCACTAGAAATTGAATTAAATTACAATTACAAATTACTTTGTTCAAAGTTTGATTTTAAACATATGATCTCTGGAGATTTTACTTTCATCTATTAATCTTAAACATTTTCAAAGGAGAAATCAGTATCAATATTAAAATAGCTGTTTGGGCAGATTCAAGATAGCAGATGAGTAAGTGGAAGCTACACTAACCTCCTCCCAAGACCAATCTTGAATTACAACTAAATTGTAGAGAAATCATCCTGAATAGCCAACTAAGCACTAGCTGGAGAGAAGCCTTATAACCAAAGACAAACCAAGAAGCCACATCACCACAATGTGACTGGTAGGGAGTGTGAAGGAAACATGAGAAGGCTGACTAGGCTACCATAGGTGGAAGTTGAAGTGCTGGGGAACATTTTAGCAGTTGAGGATTTCACCCTGAAAAGTGTGGGGTCTAAATTGCAAGCTGGGCTTCCCATACTGAAGCAGCTGAGCCTGGGAAGGAACCCAGATAACATACGTTTTTGAAAAGCAGTGATTTCTGTCCACCAGGGGGAAATGGTTTAAGAAGCAGAGTCTCTTAAAGGGATAAGGCATAAAATTGTACTTGCAGCCACTTATCCTGAGGGCTGGCAGAGAGAGGGCAGAGCAGATTAGA
Organism: Furipterus horrens; assembly: GCF_987537825.1. Lineage (NCBI taxonomy): Eukaryota > Metazoa > Chordata > Mammalia > Chiroptera > Furipteridae > Furipterus > Furipterus horrens. The sequence goes on from NW_028327182.1 coordinate 63,273,847, forward strand.
AACGCTTGAGAAATGTCTGATTGGTAACTCTGGGGAGAGAACTAAAAGAACAGCTTTCAGGATCTCTGTGCTGAGTCATCCACTATACTGCAGAAGCCATCTTTCTTAAGCAGAGCACTCTTTTCCAAGATACATCAACCTGAGGGGAAGCAATAGCTCCATCTATAGGAATTACTCTATCCCATCCTTTGGAGCTTAAGCCAGGCTGCTGAGTACAGCTTGAGAGTATGGTAGTTTAACAACTAGGCAGACCTCAGACCTTAGCTAAACCTTCCCTAAGTCTGATGCTGAAAAAATCCAACCTTGGTGCATAGCCTGATACTTTCTTCATTAAAACATGCCCAGAGCCAGTCACAAGCAACGTCTGACAAAGACCTACACCAGAGTATTTGCAGATCTACCTATTACATAGAAAAACAACAAAGAAGCAGCCTAGATAAGAAGACAAAATAACAGATTCCAAATGAAAGAACTAAAAATTCTCCAGAAGAACTAGCTGAAATGGAAGCAAACAATGAATCAGATAAAAAGTTTAGAGTAATGATTATAAGGATGCTCACAGCATGACAAAATACACTGAAACCATAAAAAAGGACCAGTAAGAAATAGAGAATAAAATATCTAAAATAAATATTGCACTGGAAGGAATAAATAGTGGGTTAGATGTAGCACATGACTGAATCAGTGATTTGCAAGGCAAAGTAGAAAACAACGACAACAACACCCAGGCACAGAAGCAAAAGAAAAATAATTTTAAAAAATGGGAGAGCTTAAAAAACATTTTAGACAACATGATGCATAACAATATTCACATCATGGGACTACCAAAAGGAGAAAAGAGCAGCAGGGATCGAGAACCTATTTGAAGAAATAATGACAGAAAACTTCCCTAATCTGATGAAGGAAAAAGACACACAAGTCCAGGAAGCTCAGAGATTCCCAAATAATTTGGACTCAAAGAGGCCTACACTGAGATTCATAAAAAGTAAAATGGCAAAGATTAATGACAAGGAGAGAATCCTAAAATCCACAAGAGAAAAGCAGGTAATTATATACAAGGAAGCATCAATTAAACTGTCATCTGATTTCTCAACAGAAACATTTCAGGCCAGAAGGGAGTGGTGCAAAATATTCCAAGCGATGAAAAGCAAGTGCTTACAACAAAAGCTACTTTACCTAGCAAGGCTATCATTTAAAATTGATGAAATAAGGAGCTTCCCAGACAAGAAAAAGCCAAAGGAGTTTGCTAACAACAAACCAGTACTGCAACAAATATTAAAGGGTTTGTTTTGAGAAGAAGAAAAAGTTAAAGACAAGGAAAGAAAAAAAGGAGAAGAAGAAAATGGTCTAGCAATAAAATAGCACTAAATATGTATCTATCAATAGTCACCTTAAATATAAATGGGTTAAATGATCAAACTAAAAGACATAGGGTAACTGAATTGGTAAGAAAGCAAGACATATATATGCTGTCTCCAAGAGCTCCACCTCAGATTGAAATATACACACAGACTGAAAGTAAAAGAATAGAAAAACATATTTCATGCAAATGGAAAGGAATAAAAGGCTGGGGTAGCACCACTTATATCCAATAAAATGGATTTTAAAATCAAGGCTATAGTAAGAGACATAAAAGGGCATTACATAATGATAAAGGTAATGATCTAACAATAGGATATACCTCTAGGGAACATGTATACACTCAACATAGGAACACCTAAATATGTAAAGAAAATCTTGATGGACATAAAGGGAGAGATTGACAGAAATACAGTTGTATTTGGAGATTTTAACACCCCAATGGTGTTATATGGATACATCTTCCAGGCAGAAAATCAACAAGGAGAAATTACTAAATCACATGGGCTTAACTGATATCTTCATAGCTTTTCACCTCAAAGCTTCAGAGTATGCATGCTTTTCAAGTGCACATGGAATATTTTCTAGTATAGATCATATGTTAGGACATAAAACAAGATTCAATGAATTTAAGAAGATTGAAAACATATCAAGCATCTTCTCTGATCACAATGCTATGAAACTAGAAATCAATCACAAAAAGAAGACTGAAAACATAGAAAGACATGGAGGCTAAATAACATGTTATTAAACAATGAATGGGTCAACAATTAGATCAAAGATATCTAGAAACAAATGAAATGAGCACACAACAATCCAAAATCCCTGGGACACAGGAAAAGCAATTCTAAGAGAGAAATTTATAGCATTACACGTCTATCTCAAAAACAAGAAAAAACTCAAATAAACAATCTAACTTTACATGTAAATAAAATTAAATAAGAGCAACAAACAAAGCCTAAAGTGAATGGAAGGAAAGAAATAAGAAAGAACAAAGCAGAAATAAATAAAATAAAGTCTAAAAAATGATACAAATGATCAATGACACAAGAGCTGATTCTTTGAAAAGATACACAAGATGGGAAAACTTTTAACCATACACAGAAAGAAAAAAAGAGAGGACCCATACAAATAAAATCTGAAATGAAAGATGATAAGTAACAACTGACAACAAAGAAATACAAAGGATTATACGAAAATATTATGAATTACTATATAGCAACAAACTGGACAAACTGGATGAACTGGATAAATTCCTAGAAACATACAATCTTCCCAAAATAAATCAGGAATATCAGAATATCTGAATAGACAGTTACATCTAGTGAAATAGAAGCAGTAATCAAAAACCTCCCAACAAACAAAAGTCCTGGACCAGATGGCTTCATAGGAAAATTTTACCAAACATTACAAGAACTGATGCCTCTCCTTCTCAACCTGTTTCAAAAAATTTAAGAGGATGGAAGGCTCCCAAATCATTTCATGAGACCAATATTATTTTAATTATCAAACCAGATAAAGACATTTTAAAAAAAGGAAATTATAGGCCAATACCCCTGATGAACATAGATGCTAAATTCCTCAACAAAATATTAGCAAACCGAATATAAGAATGCATCAAAAATATTATGCACTATTATCAAGTGGGATTTATTCTGGGAATGCAACATTGGTACAACTTTTGCAAATCAATAAATATGATTTATCACATAAACAAAATAAAAGATAACAACTACATGATCATATCAATAGATGCAAAATAAAATTTGATAAAATCCAGCACCCATTTGTGAAAAAACTCTTAGCAGAGTGGGATTAGAGTAAATATACCTAAACATAAAAAAGTCGCATATGACAAACCTACTGCCAGCATCATACTCAATGGGCAAAAACCATAAGCATTCCCCTTAAAATTGGGAATAAGAGAGGAATGTCTGCCTTCACCTCCCTTATTCAACATAATATTGGAAGTCCTAGCCACAGCAATCAGACAAGAAGAAAAAAGGCATCCAAATTGGAAAGGAAGAAGTAAAACTCTTCATTTGCAGATGACATGATACTGTACATAAAGAACCCCATAGATTTCACCAAAAAAATATTGGAACTGAAAAAGAAATTCAGCAAAATAACAGGATATAAAATTAATACCAGGAAATCAATTGCATTTTTATATGTCAATAACAAACAGGGAAATTAAGAAAGCAATCTCATTCACCATTGCTCCAAAAAGAAAAAAGAGCCTAGGAATAAACCTAACCAAGAATGTAGAAGACTAGTACTCAGAAAATTATGACATTGAAAATAAATTGAAGACTTCCGGCCAAGATGGAGGCTTAGACGGACAAGCTCAGTCTCCCTCTACAACTAGAGAGGAATACAACTACTTCAAAACAAAAGACAACTAGAAATTCCAGAAAATAAAACTACACGGAAGCCCAACGTACAAAGTTATAAATAAGCGACGCCCTTTGGGCAGGTAAGAAGAGCGAAAGAGGGCAGAGCTGTTTGAGGTAGCACCAGGGACAGTGGCAGGGAGAGCAGTCTCAGCTGCAGTCTAACTGGCAGCTTGCAACCCCAACTCTGGGAAAAGCAGCCACCACATTGCCCCAAACAGTGAGGCCCAGAGGGCGGGAGGACGGATCCCGGTCTCCTAGCAAAATAACCACGGGAATCCATTTTGGACCCCCGCCCCCACACAAAGTGCCACAGCGCTGCAAAATAGGTTGCGGATAGCCACAGGTCCCTGGGCAGTGACGACAAAGTGCCACAGCAGGCAAGAAAGGTTGCTGGAACACCTCCGGTCGCTGGGTTGTGATGACAAAGGGCCACAGCGCAGCGAAGAAGGTTGCCGATCTCCGCCAGTCGCTGGGTTGTGACGAGTACACAGGCACTGCCCCCTATAGCCAGCCCAAGAAAATAAAACACATCTGTCAAAATGAGGCAGACAACTATAGAAATCCCGGTAGCGCAGCTCACCAGGCAACAGATGAAGAATCTGACAGATGAACAAATAAGAAACCTGTCAGAGGCTCAGTTCAGGGCCATTGTTATCAGGTGGCTTACAGAATTAACAAAAGATCTGGAAAAAGATGAGAAAGAATGGAAAAACACTCATACTGAAAGGAACAAAACCACATACAAGACAGATGGTGAGGAAATAAAATCCAGAGTTCAAATCAACAAACCAGAACAAAGAGAAGGAACAAACAGTCAACCAGTGCAGAGAGAAAAAACGGGAAGCAAGGAAAATGATGAGAGGATCAGAAACCTCTGGGACAGCTATAAGAGATCGAACATACGGATTATCGAATTGCCAGAGGGTGAAGAAGATGAACTAGAAATTGAAAAATTAAGTGAAACAGAACTTCCCAAACTTGGGGAAGGAAATAGACTTACAGGTTCAGGAAGAACAGAGAATTCCAAAATAACTGGACCCAGGGAGAACCACTCCAAGACACATTATAATCAAAATGTCAAGAGTTAAAGATAAAGAGAGAATCTTAAAAGCAGCAAGAGAGAAGAAAAGAATCATGTACAAAGGGGTCCCAATTAGACTATCAGCTGACTTCTCAAGGGAGACCCTGCAGGCAAGAAGGGACTGGCAAGAAATATTCAAAGTAATGAAAATCCAAAACCTACAACCACGAATACTTTATCCAGCGAAGCTGTCATTCAGAATAGAAGGGCAGAGAAAGTGTTTCCAGGACAAAGTAAAACTGTAAGAGTTCATTAGATCCAAACCACTGTTATATGAGATGTTAAAAGGACTGGTTTAGAAAAAGGAGGATCAAAGCTATGAACACTAAAATGAAAACTGCATCACAAGAAACAACAACAAGCTAGGGAATTGAAACAAAGGCAAACTAAATAGGCAATGAGAGTGGAAAAGAACTATAGGTATGGGGTGCATATTGGGGGGAGGTCAGCAGGGAAGGGGAAGGGGGAGAGGGAGGGAGATGGTATAGGAATTAAGAAACATCGCAGGAGGGAATGGAATAGACAGAAGTTGAGAAGAACTATATGTACAACCAATGGACATGGACTAAAAAGGGGGGACAAGGGGAGGGAGGTGGGCCACCGGGTAGAGGGGAGCAGAGGGAAGGGAAATTGGAACAAATGTAACACTGTAATCAATAAAACACATTAAAAAAAAAGAAAATAAATTGAAGATATATTAAGTGGAGGCACATACTGTGTTCATGGATAAGAATAATTAAAATCACTAAAATCTCTATACTACCCAGAGCAATCTATAAATTCAACATAATTTCTATAAAGGTTACAATGACATATTTCACAGAACTAGAACAAATATTTCAAAAATTTATATGGAACCACAAAAGGTCCCACATTACAACAGCAATACTGAGAAAGAAACACAAAGGAAGAGGAATCACACTATCTAATATCAATCTATACTATAAGGCATAGTAATCAAAAGAGCATGGCACTGGCATAAAAACAGACACATAAATCAATGGAACATAATAAAGATCCCTGAAATAAACCTACATATTTTAATCAATTAACATTCAATAGGGGGAGCAAGCACATACAATGGGTTAAAGAGAGTCTATTTAATAAATGATATTGGGAAATTTGAACAGACACATGCAGAAAAATGAAATTAGACCATCTTTTTAAACCACATACAGGAATAAATGTAAAATTGATTACAGACTTAAATATTAGACTGAAACAATAAAAATCCAAAAAGAAAACATAAACTATAATATCAGATATTGCTTATAGCAATTTTTTATCAGATATCTTTCCCCAGGCAAGGAAAACAAACAAAATAAACAAATAAGATTATATAAAACTAAAAGGTTTGCACACAAAGAAGAACATCAAGAAAATGAAAAACATCAACAGAATGAGAGAACATACCCACTGATACACCTGATAAGAGGTTAATATCCAAAATTTATAAAGAACTTACAAAACTCAACACCAAAACAAACAAACAAAAAACTGAACAAGCAAATTAAAAACTGAGCAAAGGACCTGAATAAACACTTCTCCAAAGAGGATATATAGATGGTCAACCGACATATGAAAAGATAATTAGTGCCACTAATCATAACAGAAAGCAGGAGATCCAAGATGGCGAAGGAGTAAGTGGAAGTTACACTAAACTCCTCCCAGCAGTAGTCTGGATTTACAACTTAATTTTTGGAGAAATCATTTAGAATAACCAACCAAACACTAGTTGGAGAGAAGTCTTATAACCAGGGAGGGACAGAAACGGCCACTACCTCACAATGTGACCAGTAGGAAGTGCAGAGATGCGGAAGGGCTGGCTGGGCTCCCATAGGAGGCAGCTGAAGGGACTGAGAAACAGCTCAGAAGCTGGGGGTTCCCCATGAGCAGGGCAGGGTCTATACACTCAGCTGGGCTTCCCAGCCTACAGCAACAGAGTGGAAAGTAAAATAGTATCTGGCTGTGAAAAGTGAAAAGCCACAGGGTTTATTGCTATCCAGAGAGAAACAGCTGGAGAAAAAGAGCTCTTAAGCAGGTCATATATGAAAATAATTCGACCCTCATTTACCTTGAGCTCAAGCAGAGGGAAGGAAGGGAGGACTTGAGATGCTTGGGGTAAATTAGGCAGGGTTGCTTTGAGGGGAGAACTGGCGGAAAAGCTGACCGGGTCCCACTGTTGAATCATCCCAAAAACTGCAGGCAGACCATTCCCCGCCAATTGGCATCAGCCTGATGGGAAACAAAAGCCCTGATTACAGGAATTAAGCTCCCACACCCTCAGTCCTTAAGCCTGACGGCTAATCACAGATTGAATAAATTAACAATTAAAGAGGACAGACAAAGGCAGTAAATCCCTGGAAGTCTCCAACAGGCTGCCTAGGGCCAGATTGGTACACGATCTGACGCCACCAGAGGCAGATCCAGGAAGTGCAGATCAATCTAAGAAGCAGGAACAAACAATAAGAGTTACAAAAATGGGGAGACATAGAAACAATCCCCCATCAAAAGGAAAAGTAGAATCCCCATAAAGAGTGCTAAATGAAATAGAGGGCAGCAAATTATCAGATACGGAATTCAAAACATGGATTATGGAGAAGCTCAATGAGCTCAGTGGAAACTACAAGAACTCCAGGGAAACTACAAGGAACTCCAGAAAAACTATAAGGAACTTACTGAGAATTACACCAGCAAGAAAAAGAACATAGAAGCTATCAATAAGAGCCAGGAGGAAATGAAGAATACGATCTCTGAATTGAAGAACACAGTAGAAGAAATTAAAAGAAGGCTAGAGGAAGCAGAAGATTGGATCAGCGAGCTGGAAGACAATGTAGACAAAAACTCCCAGACAGTGCAACAAAATGAAAAAAGACTGAACAAGGATTAAGAGGTTCTAAGACAGCTCTAGGAAACATGAAATGTAATAATATCCATATCATAGAAATTCCAGAAGGAGAAGAAGAAGAGCAAGGGATAGAAAACCTCTTTGAAAAACTAATGACAGAAAACTTCCCTAACATGAGGAGAGAAAGAGTCATGCAAGTCCAGGAAGCACAGAGGGTCCCAATGAAGAGGAACCCCAATAGGCCCACTTCAAGAAACATCATAATTAAAATGGCAACACTCAAAGACAAAGAGAGAATCCTAAAAGCAGCAAGAGAGAAACAACCAATAACGTACAAGGGAGCTCCAATAAAGCTACCATCAGATTTCTTAGCAGAAGCACTACAAGCCAGAGGGAAAGGCAAAAAATATTCCAAGCAATGAAAAACAAAGGCCTACAACCAAGAATACTCTAGCCAGCAAGGATCTCATTCAAAATGGAGGGTGAAATAAAGAGGTTCCAAGACAAAAGAAGGCTAAAAGAATACATCTCCATCAAACCAGCATTGAAAGAGACACTAAACGGTCTGCTTTAAGAAGATGAAGAAACAGAGAGAGACAGAGAGGAACACAAGTAAAAGTGGGAAAATGACATTGAATAGGTACCTATCGGTAATAACCTTAAATGTAAATGGATTAAATGCTCCAATCAAAAAACATAGAGTAGCTCAATGGATTAGAAAGCATGACCCACATATATGCTGTCTACAAGAGACTCACCTTAGAATAAAAAATCTACACAGACCGAAAGTGAAGGGATAGGAAAAAGTATTTCAAGCAAATGGACATGAAAAAAATAGATGAGGTAGCAATTCTTATATCCGACAAAACAGATTTCACAGCAAAGGCCATAAAAAGAGACAAAGAAGGGCATTTCATAATACTTAAGGAAAAAATCCATCAAGAAGATACAACCCTTGTAAACATAATGCACCCAACTTTGGAGCACCCAAATATGTAAGAAAAAATGTGAAAGACTCCAGGAAAAATATAGTCAGCAACACACTGATAGTAGGGGACTTTAACACAACATTGTCAACAATGAACAAATCTTTGAAGCAAAGAAACACCAAAGATATTGAGGCACTGAACAACACTCTAGATCAAATGGACCTAGTCAATATATATAGAACTTTTCAATCCAAAGATGCAAAATATACATTCTTCTCAAGTGCACATGGAACAGTTTCAAAGATAGACCACATGGTAGGACACAAAACAAGCCTCAAAAAATTCAAGAAATTGAAATTATATCAAGCATCTTCTCAGATCACAATTGCTTAAAAATGAAAATCAATCTCAAGGAAAAAACTCAAAAACATTCAAACTCATGGAGAATGAATGATATGCTATTAAATAATGAATGGGTTAACAATGACATCAAGGAGGAAATCAAAAAGTTTCTGGAAACTAATGATAATTAACACACAACAAACCAAAAGCTATGGGATACAACAAAAGCAGTCCTGAGAGGAATGTTCATAGCAATACAGACTTACCTGAAAAAGCTAGAAGAAACTCTAATAAAAAAACTTAACCCTACAGCTACAATAACTAGAGGAAGAACAACAAGCAAAGCCCAGAGCAAGGAGAAGGAAGGAAATTAATTAAGATCAGAACAGAATTAAATGACATAGAGACTAAACTAACAATTCAAAAGAAAACAAAAGTAGTAGCTGGTCCTTTGAAAATATAAACAAAATTGAAAAGCCCTTAACCAGGCTCATCAAGAAAAGAAAAGGGAGGACCTAAATATATAAAATCAGGAACAAAGGAGGAGAAATCACAACCGGTATCACAGAAATACAAAGGATTGTAAGAAATTATTACGAACAACTGTATGGCAAGAAATTTGACAACCGGGAGAAAATGGACAAATTCCTGGAAACATAGATTCTTCCAAAACTGAATCAAGAAGAAGCAGAAAGCCTGAATAGACCAATAACAACAAGTAAAATTGAAGTAGTAATCAAAAAACTCCTGGCACACAAAAGCCCTGGACCAGATGACTTCACAAGTGAATACTACAAAACATTTAGGAAAGAACTAACTCCTATCCTCCTCAGACTATTCCAAAAAATCAAAGAAGAAGGAAGACTCCCAAACTCATTCCACGAAGCCCGTATTACCCTAATTCCAAAACCAAGTCAAGACACAACAAAGAAACAACACTATAGGCCAATATTGCTGATGAACATAGATGCTAAAATCCTCAACAAAATATCAGCAAACCAGATACAGCAACATATTAGAAAGATTATACACCGTGATCAACTGGAATTCATCCTAGGGATGCAAAGATGGTTTAATATTCTCAAATCAATAAACATAATACACCACATAAACAAAATGAAAGACAAAAACCACATGATCATATCAATAGGTGCAGAAAAAAAATGATAAAGTAAAATGCCCATTTATGACAAAAACATTTAGCAAAATGGGAACAGAGGGAGCATACCTCAACATAATAAAGGCCATATATGAGAAACCTGAAGCCAACATTATACTTATTGGGCAAAAAGTGAGAGCATTCCCCCTGAGGGTAGGATCAAGACAAGGATGACCACCCTCTCCACTCCTATTCAACATAGTTTTGGAAGTTCTAGCACAGCAATCAGACAAGTAAAAGAAATAAAAGGCATCCAAAGTGGAAAAGAGGAAGTAAAACTGTCATTATTTGCAGATTCCATGATAGTGTACGTAGAAAACCCTATAAAATCCACAAAAAAACTACTTAATCTAATAAGTGAATTCTGCAAAGTAGCTGGGTACTAATAGTCAGAAAGCTAAGGCATTTCTGTACACCAACAATAAAATATCAGAGATAAAAACTAAAATAAAAAAAAATCTCATTTACAATAGCAACAAGAAAAATAAAGTACCTAGGAATAAACTTAACCAAGGAGGTAAAAGAGCTATAGTCGGAAAACTACATAACACTGAAAAAAGAAATTAAGGAAGATACAAATAAATGGAAGCATATACCATGTTCATGGATGGGACGAATCATCATCATTAAAATGTCCACACTACCCAAAGCAATTTATAGATTCAGTGCCATCCCTAATAAAATACCAATGACATTTTTCACAGATGTAGAACAAATACTTCAAAAATTTATATGAAACCAAAAAGGAGCCCAATAGCCACAGCAATTTTGTGGAAGAAGAACACAGGAGGAAGAATCGCAAGACCTGATATCAAACTATACTGCAAGACCACAGTAATCAAAACAGTCTGGTAGTGGCATAAGAACAGACATATAGATCAATGGAACAGAATAGAAAGCCCAGAAATAAACCCAGGTCTACATGGTCAACTAATATTTGACAAAGTGGGAAGAAACATCAAATGAAGTGAAAAAAGTCTCTTCAAGAAATTATGTTGGGAGAACTGGACAGGGATGTACAAAAACGTGAAAATAGACCACCAAGTCATACCACACATGAGAATAAACTCAAGATGGATCAAAGACTTAAATGTAAGCCATGACACCATAAAAGTTTTAGAAGAAAACATAGGCAGGAAAATTTCAGATATCCCAAGTAGCAACTTTTTCATTGATTTATCTGCTAAGGCAAGAGAAATAAAGGAAAGAATAAACAAATGGAACTACATCAAACTAAAGAGTTTCTGCTCAGGAAAAGAAAACATCAGCAGGGTGAAAAGCAAACCAACCATATGGGAAAATATATTTGCCAATGATACCTCAGACAAGGCATTGATCTCCAAAATATATAAAGAACTTATATGACTCAACAGCAAGAAGACAGACAACCCAATTTAAAAATGGGCAAAGAACCTGAACAAACACTTCTCCAAAGAGGACATAGAGAGGGTCCATAGACATATGAAAGAATGCTCAACATCACTAGCCATGAGAGGGATGTAAATAAACACCACAATGTGATACCACCTCATACCAGTCAGAATGGCCGTCATCAACAAATCAACAAACAACTTGTGGTGTCAAGGATGTGGAAAAATGGAAACCCTGGTGCATTGCTGGTGGGAATGCAGACTGGTGCCACCACTATGGAAAGGAGTATGGAGGTTCCTTAAAAAACTAAAAATGGGACTGCCTTTTGAACCAGCAATTCCATTGATAGGATTATGTCCGAAAAATTCTGAAACACCAATTCAAAAAAACATATGCATCCCTATGTGCATAGCAGCAGTATTTACAATAGCTACGTGCTGAAAACAGCCTAAGTGCCCATCTGTAGATGAGTGTATCCAAAAACTGTGGTACCTTTACACAATGGAGTACTATGTAGCAGAAAGAAAGAAGGAACTTCTACCATTTCCAACAACATGGATGGAACTAGAGAGAATTATGCTTAGCGAAATAAGCCAGGCAATGAAAGGAAAATACCTTATGTTATGACCTATTACAGGAAACTAATGAACAACACAAACAAATGAGCAAAATTGAACCACAGGTATTTAAACAAGGAATAAACTAACAGTAACAAGGGGGGGGGGGAAGAAGGATGTAAGAAGGGGAAGGGTCTTGTCAAAGAACATGTATAAATGATCCACAGACATGGACAACTGGGTGGGGACTGGCTGTGGGAGAAGGGGTGGGCAGGGTGTGGGGAAGCAAGAGGGGGAAAAAAAGTGGGACAACTGTAATGGAAAAACAAACAAAAACATTTTAGTGGGGGAAAAAAAGAAAATATAAAGAATGAAAATACAAGTTTAGTGAATATTAGAAGGACAAGGATTTTCCTTCACTCTGTATATTTTTCTCCGTATCTGATCCCTCCAGAATTTGGCATTCTAAGGAAGTAAGTAATGACATAAAGTTCTTTGCATAAAACTAATAAGACCAGTTGTCAATAGAGGTTTTTTTGACCAAGACTTTGACAGGAATGTCATGCCTAAAGGAGACATGCTTGGGCTCTGGTTGTTACCAAAAAGCCCTGAGGAACTGGGATTGACTTTCAAAGGTAATAAAAGCCCACGAGATAAAAGGCCTGGTACCTTGGTTGGTTGTGCAGTTCACAGCAATCGTTCCAGGGAAGGAATGGAGGTTGTTTTCCTGAAAGATGGCTAGAAGGGACCTTAAGGCACAATGGAAAACCAAAAGGACTTGAAAAGACAGATGTTTACAGGCAAGGCTGAATGCCAGCTATGTGGCTCAGCTTCTGTGCCCTGAAGGGCAAACTGAAGGTCACCCTAAATGTTCTTTGCGTAAGATCCAGCAAAGCAGAACTAAAGATCAGAAGTAATCATTTGCTGCTCTTGTTGTGTTTATGCAAATGAACAGGATAAATTAAAAATGGACTTAATGCAGTCCCTTTAATGACAAGGAGGGTAATCTTAGGGAGAAAAATCGTGATTCAAGGAAAATCACAATGCTCAGTGGTAGACTATAAAGTAGTGCAGCTAACCATCTTTAAAGTTTCTTTTCATTTAAAATTTGTCTTCAGAATCTTGAAACACCAATTCAAAAGATCTTATGCACCCCTATGTTCATTGCAGCACTGTTTACAATAGCTAAATGCTGGAAACAACCTAAGTGCCCATCTGTAGATGAGTGGATCAAAAAACTGGTACATTTACACAATGGAATACTATGTAGCAGAAAGAAAGAAGGAACTCCTGCCACTTTCAACAACACGGATGGAACTAGAGAGAATTATGCTTAGTGAAATAAGCCAGGCAAAGAAAGAAAAATATCATATGATATCACCTAATACAGGAAACTAAAGAACAACACAGACAAAAGAACTAAATAGAAGAGCAGAATAGCAGTCAATAGGGGGGAGGTGAGAGGGAGAGAAGGGGGATAAGTAAGGGAAGGGTTTAGTCAAAGAATGTGTATAAATGACTCATGGATATGGACAATGGGGAGGCATATGATTGTGGGAGAGGGGGTGGGCTTGGTGGGGGAGAGAAATGGGAAAATTGGACAACTGTAATTGAAAAACCAAAAATTAAAATAAATAAAATAAAATAAAATAAAATTTGTCTTCATTTGAAAGTTAATCTATGTCTGTGGTATCATCAAAGATGTTTAATTTACAGGCAAGAAGAATGTCAAATGCCTTGCAACTGGATGTCTTTCCAATAAGGCAGTCTTATAGATTTAGAGACTTGTTTGTGGGTTATGTTACATAAATTAACTTGTGTTTTCTGTTTTCAAAGTGCATAAGCCCATGATCTTATTACCTGAGTGATTGTTTGTACATATAGGCCTCACTTAATCCTGTCTGCAGCACTGACTCCTGAGACTCAATGATTTGGCTGAATTAAGTGGCTGGGCTGGTGAAGTATGGGGTGGTCTGTGGGCTTCACTTTAAAACTGGTTTCTCTTTTCTATCCTAATGGCTTGGACAGAAAGAGCCCAGAGGTCTGAGAGCGGGGAATTTAAAATATTTCCCTCAACCCAAACTAAATATAATGGGCAAAAGTGTTTTGGACAGGTGAGATGTGCCTGGCACACCTTCCTCCAAAGAAGCCCTTCTTTTCCCTAATGTGGGACATTGAATAATTAATCCCTGCCTTTTGTCATCTAGTGGTTATAGATTGAATGATGTCTTTTAACCCTGTTGCCAAATCTGTTGCCCCCCCCCCCCAGAATACAACAAAGATGCCAGCCTGTTAAATCAAGCACGCCATCATCCGGGGACAGTCAACTGACCTTGAGTCCGCACAATCTTTCCCCATGTGGGAAGGCCACCCTCCCCTCCACACCCCCACTCTTATTAGGGATTTCTGGACCCAAGGGTAGGTAGGATGATGACCATGTCCAGCTTGAAGCAGGTAGAGGAGCTCGAGACCTTTGCCCATTTTCCTTTATAAGATTATAAAGTATCTTAAGTCTGAGAGGGATTGATTTTTATTTTTTATTGTTATAATAATTAATTGATTAATTTAAAAAAGAAGAAGAAGAAGAAGAATATATGAAATGGTGAAGGGGGAGAGCTTGTATGTACGACCCATGGGCATGGACTTGGAGCGGGCGTATTGCTGGGGGAGGGGGAGTGCTGGATGGAGGGGAAGAAAGGGGAAAAAATTGGAACTATTTTAACAATATAATCAATAAAATATACTTTAAAAAAAAGAAAGCAAATTAAAACCACAATGTGGTATTATCTCATACCTGTCAAAATGGCTATCATCAATGAATCAAAAAATAAGTGCTGGTGAGGATGTGGAGAAAAGGGAACACTTTTGTCCTATTAGTGGAAATGCAGGCTGGTGCAGCCACTATTGGAAGCAGTATGGAGGTACCTCAGAAATAAAAAATATATATAAGAATCTGCCTTTTGACCCAAAGATCTCACTTCTAGGAATATATCAGAGGGACTCCAAAACACTAATTCAAAAGAACACAAGCACGCCTATGTTCATTGCCATAGTGTTTACAATTGCCAAAATTGAAGCAGTCCAGTGTCAATGACTGGATGAGTAGATAAAGCAACTGTGGAACATTTACACAATGGAATACTAATTAGCTGTAAACAAGATGAAAATTTTACCCATTGTGACAGCATGGATGGACCTGGAGAACATTAAGCTATGTGAAATAAGCCAGTCAGAGAAAGATAATTACCATATGATTTCACTTATATGTGGAATTTAAAGAGTAAACTGAACTAACAAGAAAAATAGGGACAGACTCATAGATAGAGAGCAGTATGAGAGGTATTGGGGAGAGGGAGGTTAGGGTGTAGAGCAAAAAGGAAAATGGAACCACGGACATGGATCGGACATGGATAACAGTGTGGCGATTGCTGGCAATGGGGTGGAGGTATAAGGGGACTAAATGGTAATGGAGAAAATACAATAAAAAAAATTAAATCCAAAAAAGTTGTTTGCTGGTCCTGAAAATACTATGCAAGTATAACTTTTACTTTGAAAATTATATTCAGAGCTATGAGAGAACAATTTGATTATAAAATATATAAAATATTGGCATTAATGTCAACATGTAGAAATTATATGCATGTTGATTTGGGTAATAAGTGTTGAAATAATTCCATTTACAGCTAAATACCTGAGAGCTTTGACACATGTATCTTTTTGGTACATGTCTATTATGATATACTTTGGCCTAACCTGTTTTATTGTAATTAAGAATCCTAAATTATTTCACTTAATAGAAGATGAGAAATAGAAGTAGTTTTAAATATATATTTTTTGTTACTAATTAGCTGTGAGACCATAAGCAATCACTTTAATTCTCTGGGCCTGTTTTTCTATTTCAAAGGGTTCTTGAGGTCATCAGTGATGACATTTTAGGTGTTGTTAGTGATGCTCTTTTTAAAGATGATCAATGATGTCAGGTCAGGGATAGCTGCATGGCCATGTCGGAAAGTTCAGCAATGCTTTATTCAAAGGCAGTCAGTAAATGTCATTTACTATGTCATGACTGATCAACAATCCATGCCAAACTGTCATCACCTTAGTTTGAGGAAAAGGGGTCTTCTAGACACTAGATAAGTTAACTCAAATATCCTCTACATGCAGGATGTACAAATAAGTTCTGGATTCCCATATGCCTTTTTGCTTAAAGCTTGCTCAGTGTTTGTCAATAGAAAGTCAGCCCTGAGCTATCTGTCATCAGGATGAGATCTGAGTAAAAAAAGAGTCACATTTATAACATGCCTTAACAACTACTGCTAAATATAAAATAATAAGAAATAGGTGCAAGTGATAAATATAATGCTATAGGTTACAAAAGACAATGCTATTTATTTAAAATTATCTTTTGTGTTAATGTTAAATGAAAATCATTTTTAAGGAGCAACATTTAGTTTGCCTAGTTTACATATTTTAGTAGTTCTGTTTAATTCTTACATACCATTTTAATGTTTAAAAAATGGGAAGAATTTGCAAATAAAAAGCATGATGCTTTCTTTGCTTGATGATTTCACATTTTCAATTATTCAGAGAAGTACAATTTTAAAAAAATGATACACCAAGGTTATTTAGAAAATTACATTTTACAGAGTGCTTTTTATATAATATGCTTCATCCTTAGAAGAAATGTACTTACATCATAGATTTAAACATAAAACTAATTAATCATAATCACTACAATATTAGTAATGCAACCATGCATTAATGATTTAATCACATAAATAAGAAACACATTTTATTTGTTATAATGACATAAAACATCACAGAATAGATTTTGTAAATCTCACTAGGGATGCTTTTTCCTAATTTTGGGATCTAGCATCCAGTGACATGGATAGTTTACCTTTTTTCTTTTGGCTCTTTTAGGCTATTAAACAATATAACCTTGTATTCAGGCTTGCTACATTAAATATGTATGCTTTTAGCAATCTGATTCCTAATATATATTACTAACATTGTGCACTAACAGCAGTTCTGTTCCCTCTAATGGGTCTGTAATGGTAATGCCACCAAGAGAAGGCTCAAAAGAAGCACAGAATGATAAAAATAGCAGCATACCAAATTCTTCAAAGTGATAGTCCAATAATTTATGTGTGGAAAAGTTATAGTATAGAATGTGACACCAAATTATGCAAACAAGTGAAATATTGAAATGTATCTTCATTTGAAGAACAAAAATAAAAAACAGCAAACTGCAACAAAGCAAGCTGTTAGGTCACTGCAATGTCACAGTAAATGCAGCTGAAATTTGTGTTCCATTGACAAGTACAATTAGATCTTCAGAAAATTTTATCTGCATTCATATTATTCCTGAAGGATGTAGTTTCATATTAATATGTTCATATATATTTTATACTTATATATTTATATGTTTATATATATTTATGTTATATACATATATATGTATACATATATGTATATATGTATATATTTGTATGTACCATGTAGCTTGGCAGAAAAAAATATATCTTCATTGTCCTGAATATATTTTCTCTGCATTTGATGAATCTATGTTGACAAGGATGATTATGTGCCATGTAGTGTTTTTGAAACCAAAATATATTGGTCTAGAAAAAAACAATTACAAGGTTTTTTTTGTTTTGTTTTGTTTTTTGGTGGGGGTGGTTTGTTGACTTTTTTCTCCCATCTTTGTACTGGAATCATTGAACTTTTCACTTGTGTCATCAGCTGCCAGCAGCCACTTCACATGTGCACATTGACTCTGACAACATGCTGCATTAGCACTCTCTGCACTGTTTAGTACATAATGTGGGCTGCATGATCAGAAAATGAAACTAAATTCATTTCCCTTGGATCATTGCAATTACAGTGTTGTGCAGTAGCTCATTCTGGTCAGCAAAGAGCACTTAGAATTACTTACAAATATTCTTTTTTAAGAAAAAAGCATAAGCTTTATTCAATAGATCATAGGATATATTTTTTTATTGAAAGATATAATTTATTTCTTGAAATGTATATCAGTTAAGCCATTTCTATGAAGCTACCACTCACATAGAAAGTTTTATTATTTCAGCCAATTATTGAAAGGCTTCTAACTTTTAAATCATGGGATATTGTATAAAAGAGAAGATTCTAACCTAGTTGTTCCATTAATAACAAATGTGACTTTAAGAAAACAATATAACTATTAAGGACATTGATTCTTATGTACAGAATACATGCTGTAGAATTTATTTTCAATTTATTCTCATTGTTAAACTACATAATGAAGTTGCTAAGGAGGCTGGTGTGAAAACTCCAAAATAATCCAAATTGATTTGTACAAAGATAGGATCAAGGAACTATTTGTCTTGCTTCCTTCATCTATCCTCCGGGCCCTTCTCTTTTTGGTTACATGAAGTGCAAATGGAGAACTGGACTCTATGAACTTCAAGAATCTTTGTCAACTCCTTAGCTTTGATTCTCAAATTTTTGCAAATACCCCCAGACCTTTGCCTAACTGCAGAAGATGATTAAAATCCATCTTCTGAAATAATAATTTTGTACATGTAGACACAGTTTATAAACTTGGATTATTCCTAAAACAAAGACTGAGTTAGTAAAAAAAAAAAATCTGGATTATATAAGACAATTAGTTTTCAAAATGAAGCCAAGTATTATCAAACATTTTATATAATTTACCAAAATGATATATTTGAGGGGTGAATTATATAGTTATATAAATAATTGGAAGTCAACCCAACCACATAACAGCTTATATTCTTTTTGGTTACTTTGAGAATTTTTAATTATTACTTTATATATTCTTACAATTTTAGATATATTATTAAGAAAACAAAATGAATTATGATAGCATTAACCTCACATAACTGATTAGCCAAAATACAATAAAGTAGGCAAAATATCTAAATACAATGAAATACTAATAACTGAATGATATTTATCATTATCATTACAAAGTTCCCTTTGACACATAGTCATTTCATTTTCTTACCAGAATACATCAGGATAATTTGAAAATCGACTTGTGCTCTAGTTGTTAAAGGTGTTATTTTAAATTAAGTGTTTTTCTTTAATTAAAAGGAACACAAAATTTGAAACAATGAATTAAATGATTTGCATAAGATGTTGAAATTCAGTTCATTTCAGCACCAAGAGTATAGGGTAGGTTTTTTTGTTTGTTGTTCATGTATCTGTTTTACCCCAAGTAAGCCATTCACTCTTTATTACTTTTTTTATATTAAATATATCTCTGATTAAAAACATATTACAATCGTTCTACCTATAAGAGCATTTTTAGATTGTCGCCATTATCTTCAAAATTCTACTTTCTTTGCTTCTCAAAAAGATATACAATTCTCAAGATCATAATGAGAGGACCAGAACACATTTAATCATAATTATGGGACAACTAGCATATTCTAACAATTATTTTTTGGTTCTGTAAAAAAGAACCTACATTCACAGATTTTAAAATACAATGTCTTATGTTATACAGTAAAATAAATGGATAATAGCATGTACAAAAGAAAAGCTGGAATAAATAAGAAATTTCTTTATCTCTATTATCTTCACTTTTCTTTACTCTAATTTAGAGAGGCTAAGAAGACATGGTAAATTTTTTTTGTTATAATTCATTTATCTAACAATTTGCTTTAAAATTAAACTTATTGGGTATCAAGTATACAATTTTATGATGCATCATCTATATATTGCATTGTGTGCCCATCACCCAAAGCCAAATATTCTGCCACTATATATTTGATTTCCTTTATACTATCCATTCACCTCCCTTCCCTTGGGTAATCATGATAATCTTGTCTGTGTCTATGAGTTTTGTTTGTCTTGATAGTTCAGCAAGTTGCATGGTGAGCCAAATAATTAAAAAAATCAATCATCCTTAATTTAAATGGCATTATTGGAATATAAGTTCTGTTCCTCTATTGTCAAGGTAGCAAAATCTAATGGGTGATAATAATAACTGAAAATGAATTAAGAGATAAAGTCAGATGGGGAGTGCAAAACTGGTCTTAAAGAGTCTGAGAAGTTTTAATTTTGTTTAGTAAAAAGAATTAAAGTAACTGAATATTTTGAAGACAAATATTATGATTAATGTTTTATTAAATTTAACTACTGAGAGGGGTTTTTAATATCCCCATTTTACAGATAAGGGCATTGAGGTTTAAGATTACATCATATAACCAAGGTCACATAGATAGAAACTACCAGAGTCAGAATTCATACTGGGATATGTAAAATTAATTTATTCCTCCTTGGCCAAATCTGAAAACAAGAAGGAAAAAAAAAGCAAACAAGCAAACATAAAAATCAAGAGATGTAGGTGAAAAAAATGAACAAATGAAAAAAAGATATCTTAGTGAGTATATATAACTTGCTCAATATTATACAGTGAATGTGTGATGAAGCTGAGGCATGAATTTATGTTTTCTGATTTGAAATCCAGGATTCCAGGAGCTGTGATAGTCAGAAGCACTTTTAAGTTCCTTGAATGAAATGGAATACTCTTAAATACACTTAAATCACAAGTGAAGTATAATAGTTATCAATCTATTGAAGTGTACCTAGGGAGATTTATATAAGCTTAAGGCATGATTTCTAGTTCAACAAAGATATAAATACTTTATTAAAGCCTTATATTTCACAATATGAATAATGCTGATAACCCTCTTCCTCATCAAGATTACCTGTGGTTCTTTTAAAGGCTTTGAAGAAGATCTAATGATCTTAGAACTTCCAACTGATATTCCAAATATGTTAACACAAAAGAACTCATTTAATTACAGTATTCCAATCATATCCTTTTCATTTTTTAAAACTCTGAATAGGCAGTTTTACTTAAAAATGGACAAGGGGTTTTGGTAATAATCAGCCTCTACTACATACAGAAACATAAGCATCAGTGTGTATACCCTGCCATGTCAAAAGGGACATGTATTTAGAACAAAGACCACAACTCCTAAGAGAGAATTGCCTTGAGAAGCTATATAATTTGTTCTTCTCTAATCATGGTTGAGAACTTTAAATCATTAAAAAAAATTATCATGGCAAACTTTTACCTAACAATTATTATGCAAATAATTAGCCATTGTTATGTATTTTTATAGTTTTATTTACAAAAATAATTGAAAAAAACAAGTGATATTTTGACAACCACACTGATTAATCTTAGTGGAAAAATAACCTTTGCAAGTCATTCTATGCTTCACTGACAGTAATGGGATGAAGAAAGACATAGACTAACATTCCAATGTCTCTAATCAGTTTTTTTCTTTGTTAACAGTTAGAAGAGATAATCATTTTAAAATGTCCATATTTTTAAAGCTCTTGAAAAAATTTTCTAAGTTGCTCATCAGGAAGAGGCAATTTAACCCTAAGCTAATATATATGAGGAGGTATATTTATCCCCAGCCTTATAAATACTGAACACTTTTCATCTTACAGGTAACATGAAATTTAATTATTGCTTTAACTTGCATGTGTTGCTCATTTGCCCATGACTTCTTAGGCCCAATTTTCTACTAATTTATTCTACTTGCTAATATTAGGAGATACTTTTAGTGAGGTTTCAATAGTTTTGTGATTTCACTTTTACATTTAAATGTTTAATTTATATGAATTTAATTAGTGTGCATGTTTTCAGGTAGGGGTTTAACTTTATTCTCCTTTTCCACATAATTAGCTAAATGGCCCCATGCCATATATTAACTAATTTGTTTATCTTTCTCCCCCTGATGCACAATGTCATGTTTATCATTTTACCTTCAAGTGCACATATAACATATATTTGGCCTCCTCATGGTCTTCTTTTGATCCATTTGTCTGTCTATCTCATGCTGCAGACAAGTCTGACATTTTAAACACAGGACAGGTTGGAAGACATATGTTACAGGATGTTTCCTAAGAGTGTGGTGTGGAAAGAATAAGGGGGTCTGGAAATTGATGATGGGAAGTACCATAGGGGGAATAGTCTGAAGAGTGACAAGAAGTGAAAATCTCTAAGAAGGCCAAGAGCTCTCCTGTCCTTTGATGTAACTGAAATAGAAAAACGACAAAGGAGGAAAGGCATAACAAGAAGAAGAAAAAATGACAAGAAAGAGAAAGAAAGTTTATGTTTTGCTTGCTCCTCCCTTTCCACAATCTTCCAGTTGAGAAAAGTATACAGTGTCATTTGAGCTTCAGAGTAAGTGACAGAAGTGAGACATAGCTAAGATACTGCCAGGCTGTCTAGAGAGACAGGAAAGATAGCATTCAAAACTGTTCCACAGCTTTGGAGCAAAATACTCTGTAAAGTCAGGAGCAAGTTGAGATAAATAAGAAAGATCATCCTTTCTTTAGTCATTCTGGTTGCCTGGGCAAAGATTTTCCTAATACTCCATTACAGCCACTGAAAATATGGCAGTATTTTTGCATGAACATGGCATCTACATATATACATTTTGAATTCTATATCTAATATAAAGTTTTGCCAAGAATGTTCAATCATAAATGGAAGTCAGAAAGTTGGAGAAGTAGGGGAAGACTACTTTATTTCTATGCAATAAATATTATAATTTTCACCTTGCATTAAATTACAATGGACTTAAAGAATACTACCTTGGCCATTTATGACTGTCCCACCAAGCACAATTGTTTCATGTGGATTTAAATATAACCTATCCCCAAGCGTGCGATGTGTTTTATATACCCAGAGCCAAAGAAGATATGGTAACTACAATGTCAACATATTTTCTGCTCCTGACATGTATTCCTTCAACAAATACTCAAGAATAATATTTTCATGGCTAGTTTATTGATGGGATGGTTCCTTGGAACAATGTTGCTTATGCAAAGAGAGAAACAGTGTATAAAGAAAGTGCAAATAACATATATTTTTAAGTAGATGTGCCCCAGTACCATCTGTTGAGGTAAATTACATACAAATATTTCAATATGAGAAGGGCCATGTCAGCAAATTTGAATCTATAGATAATTCATAGAAATGTGTTGAGGCTTCACACAGATTCCCAACACATCTTCACAAGCAAAGGGTGTTTTTTAATGTGTAGTTTTCACACGGATGCAAAATGCCTGGCTTGGTGCCAAATCCTTTTCAATTGCCCATGAAACAAAAGGAAAGAAGCCAAACCAAGGGGAGCAGGTGGCATCTTTAGCACCCCTGGAAACTTACAGCAGGTTTATGGAGGAAGAGAGGCAGGACTGGTCCCAGAGCTCCTTGCAAAGCATAGCCCGAGGATTAGCTCATTGCTTTGGAGTAAATTACATCTATTCTCCAAGGTTTACAAGCTTATTGTTATCTTAGTGCTATTAGCCACATGCCTTCAGAATTATTAAGAATAAATTTCAAATTTTTTCACTTATAAAATCGTATTTTAATTGTTTTAATTATTTAAATAGAACTGACTGCTTTAAAAGTTTATTTTTGTAATAAAAAAGATAGCTTTGCTTTTTATCTTTTATTCCATTTCATTGAAGTATAATTGACAAATAAACTTGTAAGAGAGTTAAAGCATTGAGTGTGAAGATTTTGATACCTGTATACATTGTGAAAGGTCACCCATTAAATTAATTAACACATTTATCACCTCATATGTTTACCTTTCTCTCATTTTAGTGAGAACATATAAATCTTACCCTTTTAGCATATTTACATTATGCAATATAGTTATCAACTATAGTCACCATGCTATATGTTAGATTCTCAGACCTTATTCATCTTATAACTGAAAGTTTGGATCCATTTACCAACCTCTTCTTACTTCCCCCACCCACAGCTCCTAGCAACAACTTGTCTACTTTTCAGTATTTGTCTTTCTCTGTCTTATTTTATTTAGCAAAATGTCCTCCAGGTTCATCCTTGTTAAATAAATAAATAACAGTATTTCCTTCTTTTTAAAGGCTGAATAATATTCTATTGTGTTGTGTCTGTGTGTACGCATGCTCACAGATGTGTATTATATTTTCTTCATTCATTCATCAACAGACACTTAGGATGTTTCCATACTTTGGATATTGTGAATAATGCTGCTATAAATATGGGGATAAAGATATCTGTTTCAGGTATTAATTTTATTTTCTTTGAATATATATCCAGTGTATATCCTAGTGTATATGTTAGTTCTAATTTTAATTTCTTAAAAAACTTTATCATACAGTTTTCTACAATAGCTGGAATGTATCCATTTACATTCCCACTAACACTACACAAGGATTCCTTTTTCTCTGTAACCTAACCAACATTCACTGGGTCTTGTCTTTTTGAGCATGTCCAGCTTAACTAATGTGAAATGATATCTCATTGTGATTTTTATTTGCATTTTTGTTGAGCACCTTTGCAGGCACTTGTTGATCATTTGTATGTCTTCTTTGGAAAATGTCTATTCAGATTCTGTGCCATGTTTTGATTGAGTTATTTGGGTTTTTTTTATTGAGTTGTGTGAGTTCCTTATATATTTTAGATATTAAACACTTATTGGATATAATTATTCTTCAATTTAAAATAGTTCTTACATTTAATGTAATCTAAAATTTTATGTAATAAGTATTGAAAATTTTAGTACACTAAAAACATACTACAATACAGACAAATTATTTCATAAGATAGGATCATTGCCATGAGGGAAGAAAGAAATAGTAGCAAGTATTTCAATTATGCTAAAATGTTAAGAATGTTTTCCTCATATTTTACAGTATTCCATTGACTGATTTTATTTTAACAAATCTGCTAAAATAAGAACTTTATTCTCAAGTACATATTTGACTGATTAAACACTATGAAGAAATATAGGCACTTGTTTTTTTTTTTTCCAGCCCACTAACTAAATGGAATAGTCATCTAATCATAGTAGAATAAAACACAAGTGAAAAGCACATTTTTATTATTTCATGAGTAACTGCCTTCTCAGAAGTGGAATCTTTTCTGTTCTAGCAGCATGTTATTCAAAGTCTGGCATGTGGAGCACAAAACTCAGAAATACTATTTGTGATTCCCTACTTTAGTGCAACAGATTTAAAAAACATATTTTAACAGATTTCCAGATGAAGGATTTGGACTTCTGTGGTGATCCATAAAAAAAATAAAAAAAGAATCAATAACTAGGGTTGGAAAGGAAAATGTACAAAAATCTGGAGGATGGTGAAGCTATGTTGACCAGTGAGGGCAGCAAGATTAGTTCTGTGGTGTGTCTAGGGTTTATTTTAACCCTTTTGCTTGGGTTCCTAAATGTCATTATACAGACAGATCACTGGAACCAAGTAGACTGTTCAGATATGTACTTACACATTTATAGACCACTAATTTTCAGCAAAGGCAATTGAGTGGGGGAAAGATAGTCTTTTAAATAAATGGTGCTTGAATAATTGAGTATCCCTTAGCAAAACAAACAAATACACAAAAAGCTTTTTTACATACCTGACACATCAGAGACAAGCTAATTGGAAATGAATCATGACCCTAAGTATAAAAGGTAAAACTATATCTCTTCTAGAAGATAACTTAGGATTAAACACTTTGTGACTTTGAGTTAGGCAGCAATTGCTTTGTTACCACACCAAGTGTATGGTGAAAAAGACCAAAGTAATAAATTGAACTTTATCAAAATTAATAAGTTCTGACTTATAATGATACTAAAGGTAAACCACAGACTAGAATATATTTCTTAAATTATGTAACTGATAAGTAGGTTATATTTATAATACACAAGAAACTATAAAACTCAATATTAAGAAAACAAAACATCCAATTAAAAATGTGGACAAGACTTGTAGAGATTCATCATCAAAGAAGATACATGGCAAACAACAGAATAAAAATGTCAACCATCATTAGGCACTACAAGTGCAAATTAAAACCACAATGTGATAACACTACATTTTTATTTATTTTCAATTGAATTTATTGGCATTACATTGATTAATATTATGTAGGTGTCAGGTGTACAATTCTATAATACATCATATTTATATTGTATAGTAGTTTAACATCCCAAATCAAGTCTCCTTCCATCACCATTTATTCTCCCTTTATCCTTTTCTGCACCCCCCCCCCAAAACCTCTTTCCCTCTGGTAATTATCATGCAGTTGTCTGTATCTATGATTTTATTTTTTTGTTTAATCTCTTCATTTTTTTTTACCCAGACCCCCAACCCTCCTACCCTCTAACAGCTGAAAGTCTGTTATCTGTATTTATGAGTCTGTTTTCATATTGTTTGTTTACCTTGTTTATTAGATTGCACATATAAGTGAAATCATATGGTATTTGTCTTTCTCTGACTGGCTTACTTCACTTAACATAATACTCTCCAGGTTCATTTATGTTGTTGCAAATGAATTCAGTAAAGTTGCAGGATACAAAACATGTATCCAGAAATCAGTTGTATTTATATACACCAATAATGAATTATCAGAAAGGGAAACTAAGAAAACAATACCATTTAGAATTCCATCAAAAATAATAAAATATTAAGGAATAAATTTAAGCAAAGATGTCAAAGATATATATTAGGGAAATTATAAGACACTGAAGAAAAAATTTAGGAACATATAAATAAATGGAAGCATACACTAGGTTTATGACTAGGAAGAATTAACATCATTAAAATGTCTGTACTGCACAATGCAATCTATAAATTTAATGCAATTTCTATCAAGATACCAGTGTCATAGTTCACAGAACTAGAACAAATATTTCAAAAATTTATAAGGAACCACAAAAGACCCTGAATAACCACAGCAATCTTGAAAAAAAAAAAAAAACAAAGTTGGAGGAATCACACTATCTGATATGAACCTCTACAGCTATTTTATAAACTATTTTTTTAAATGATCATACCTAATGTTGGAAGAGAAATGAAGAAAGTGGAACTCTAATATACTGGTAATGGAAATAAAAACACACAAACACTTTGGAATATAGGTTACAGTTTCTGGATGGCTTAAACTACTGTATAATTTAGTCATTTTATCAATGAATTTTATCCAAGATAACTATATATATGTCCATATATATATATATATATATATATATATGGATATAAATATATATCCATAAAATTAGCTTCTGAAGGGTAGACCCTCGTAGTACAGGCTTCCACCACTAGGTGAGTGTTCTAGGAACCCATTTATATCAGTGTACCAGCTGGTATTGTTGTGAGAGGCTGTACTCAGCTTCAGTGAATTTTTTTAAAGACTCTTTCAACACGCTTTTCCATCTCATGTTGGTAATTTATGACTTCACCTGCTCATACTGCACTGAGTGTTCAGCAGTTTTTGGCCCACAACAACATGACCCCCATGCCCTACCCTCCCTATTCACCCAATCTCACCCCAAGCGCAACAGTTTTGCTTACCCAGATGAAAAATCTCCTCAAAAGCATTGTTTTGCCAATATAGGAGAGGGACAACAAAAAGAGCAAAAGCACTAAAAGACATCAAAACCAACAAGTTCAAAAATGGTTTTGAGCAGTGAAAAAAATGTCTTGATAGGGGTATTTCATCCAATAGAGGGTACTTTGAAGGTGATTGAAGTTTAAACATGTAAGAAATTTTTATAAATAAATTCAATTTTTGGTCCTCCTTTATATATAATTTGTATGAGATATGTCCAGAAAACATCCAGACATTGTTAATATAATGAGAACAGTTTATGTTACATCTATATGACCTGGCAGCCAACGAGAGTGAACTGGAATGTGCACATGTGAACAATGACTTCAGTGTACTAGTCTGGGTGTGGGGGCGCATGGCAGAAGATGCAGTTGAGTGAGCATTTGTACTATGTGGCCATCATATTCAAACTGATGGAGCAAGTAGAGCAACAAATCTGCATCCAATTTTGCCTTAAGTTTGACCATTCCTCTGCAAAAAAACTATTCAGATGACTCAGAAGGCTGCAGCTGTAACTGGTGATTGGCAGCTTCATCATGACAATGTGCCTGCTCGTGCATCACATCTCATGCAGAGATTCTGGTGAAACATCAAATCACCAGGTGACTTAGCCCCCCTACAGTCCATATTTGGCATCCTGCAACTTCTGGCTTTTCCCAAAACTAAAGTCACCTTTAAAATGGAAGAGATTTCAAACTGTTGATAAGATTCTTGAAAATACAACAGGGCAGCTGATGGCAATTGGGAGAACTGTGTGAGGTCTCAAGGTGCCTGCTTTGAAGTGGATTGAGGTGTCATTGTCCTATGTACAATGTTTCTTGTATCTTACATCCTCTTCAATAATATCTATGTTTCATGTTCCATAGCTGGACAGTCCTGGTTTATGTTCTTATAAATACTTGTACTTTCTATGTATAAAATTCTTCATAGTAATTTTCTTTGAGACAACCAAAAACTAAAAACAACTGAAATCTCCATTATCGGGTGAATAAATTAACAAACTATGATAAAAGACTTAGTTATAAAAATAATAAATGACGGAGGAAAGAGAACCCAGAGAGATGGTGGTAGGGTAAAATTACAATAAGATACAAGAAATTTTTAGGATGATACATACATGCATTATCTTAATTATGGTTGTGTTTCATGAATTCTAAATATAAACACATATACATACATACATATGTATATACCAAATCGTACATTTTAAACAAACATATTCTATCATATACAATTATATTTCAGTCCATTAGACAAAGGGTAAAACTCAGTACCTTAATTCTTTCTACAAGAGATAGTGATTTTTTTCTAGTATGACATCTCCAGTTCTTCCTGTCGGAACTGAATTCTTTATCCTTTGTGGGCTCTTTACATGTTGTGCACACCAGAACAGGTTGAATAACCTTGTAATTTTTTTGCTCACATTTGTCTCTGCTCATTAGAGTAAAACTCCTTAAATTCACTCCTTAAATTTTGTGCCTGTCATATAGATGTTCAGTGGGTGGTGAGTGAATGATCAGTGACCCTGGCATTGAAAGCGGATGTTGTCTAGAGAACAGATAAACACAAAAGGAAAGATTCACTATCATTCCCTCCATGCTGGTTGAAGAGTCTGAGACTAAATGATGTTTGACTTTGTTAACTGATTAGTAAAGAACAGGGCAAGTACTCTTGCAAATATTTAAATTCCATGTGCAAATACCATTGGGCTAGAAGAACCGTCTAGGCCAGCATGAGAGAACTTAACTAATGTAACAGGAGGTAATTTGGAAAGTAAACAGTTTGGCAAAGTAAAGAGAAATATCCCAGAAAGATGAGCTTCTGAGGTCAAGTGCAGGAAACATTGGTTTGTATATTTTAGACAATAAGAATAAAAGTTTTAAATGTACTTTCTATAGTAAATATTACTATGCTAAGCAAATAATCTGAATCACTTAAAACACCTTGATAAATGTGAGAATAATTATTTTAATCAAAATCATATATATCATTATATATAAGTAAATGGATTTTATTAGCATTGAGTCTGTAAAAACTGCACACACTTCTAGTCATTTAATTTTCTAAATTAATTCATATCAACCTAATAACAAGTTTTTATAATTTATTTATATTCATATATTTTCAGATTTAATTACAGTATATTACTTTAGAATTAATCTAACACTAGTTTTATACAATTGAAGGCTATCTGTATATTACAACCATATAAACAGCCTATACTCTGAGTCATACATGCTGAGTCTTAGAACTACTTAAAAATCAATATTATGAACTACGCCCCTAAAAATAAAGGTCACATGCTTTCTGGAATATTTCTTTTTACTTATATTTCCACATATTTAAAAATAAAAAGTCAAAAATATTTCTAATACAATTTGTTGATAGTATATTTTATCTTGTTCTTAAACAAAGGAGCTGATAAAACTGTAAAAGTAATATGGTCTATGATCTTGGTTCTGCAGTTCTACATACCAGATACTGAATACTTGTGCCTAAAACTCTCATATTTGATGTTGAACAGTTTTCCCTTGTTATAACCTCAATTTCTTGGGTGGAAGGACTACTTTTCTTTATAAAGTTCTCCTTGATCAGGTAAAATTTGGTTTCTGTCTATTGTTGCTGAATTTTAACTAATTAATTCAGCTTCATAATAATTTTTAATTTCCCTCTATCAGAATCCCTGTGCTAACTTGGACCCTTAAAAACATTTTTCCTTCCTTGTATTACTTTTCTAGGGCTGTTGTAGCAAACTCCCACAGACTGTGGGGGAGGGCTTAAACATCGTAAATTTATTTTCTCACAGTTCTGGAGGCTGGAAGTTTGTGATTAAAGTGTTTGCAGGGTTGTTTCTTTTGAGGCTTCTTTTCTTGACTTGTAGACTTTTCTCTTCTACTCTCAGTGTCTTCAACATGGTCTTTCATCTCTGAACATTTGTGTCCTAATCCATTTTTATAAGGACACCAGTCAGCTTGGATTAAAGGTCACCCTCATTATTTTATTTAACTTTCAAAGAGCCTATTTCCAAATACAGTCACAAGATAAGGTATTGAGAGTTAGGACTTGAACATACACCTTTTAAGGGACACAA
This sequence comes from Furipterus horrens, assembly GCF_987537825.1. Lineage (NCBI taxonomy): Eukaryota > Metazoa > Chordata > Mammalia > Chiroptera > Furipteridae > Furipterus > Furipterus horrens. The sequence continues at coordinate 63,304,401 of NW_028327182.1, forward strand.
TTAACTTATAACGTTCCTAAAGGACAGTTTCAAAGTTAACCTCATTTGGGTGCTTATCATAGCTCCCTACATCTTTTGCAAATACCTGTCAAGTGTCTTTTTTTTTTTTTTTTTACTGTGAAATTATTCTTGAATGATCTATTTTGATTCACACTCCTTTAGGAATCTCATCCAAAAATTTTTAACTTTTCCCCACCATGAAGAGGATTAATTTTTGTTTCATTCTGGGTCCCTCACTGAAGAAAAGAGAATCCATGGAAGCTCATTCAAACAAGAGGAGACTTATTAAGGGATATTAAAAAACTCACAAAATCATTAGGAGAAATATAGAAATAGGTTGTAGCATAACTTGTAGAAATTACTTTCAGCTTTTATCACCAAACTTGACCGAGGGGAAAATAATACAGTTACTAATGATCTCATTAACTGAATCTTCTGCTACATATCAAAAAGAAAATAAAAATGGCTAAACCATACTCTGTTCCTTTAAGTTGCTATTTACAAATCCATTTTCTATGGGCATGTCCAAGAAGGGAATACTGAGATAATATTGACATTTTTTTTGTGGGTCTAGAAGCTGTTCAGTTTATTAAAGTCATCCAACCGTTTACATAAAAGTATATGTGTGTGTCTGTGGTGTCTATGTGTGCATGGATGCATTCACTTATTATAATAAAAACTTATTTTCAAAAGTTTTGGGGCAACTATAAATGAGAATAAATCCAACCACACATCACACATTTCTCATATTAACCTCATAATTATGATTATAAATTTGTCTCACAAAGCATTTCTATTATTATTATTTAAATCCTTAGTTCATATTACTCTGATATTCAATGGTTATAGAAAACAAAATATATAATAACTTCTTCAGGAGATAGGTCTCAGTTCAGCCCCTTTTTATATGATTATTATTTTATTATACATCCATTGTAAAGAACTGCCCCTTCTCAATTAACCTAGTCAATGCCTTGAAGAATTGCATTGCCCATGAGGCTGTGACATTGTCACTCTTTCTCTGAAATGTTCTTTCACACATCACTTTAAAACTGACCTTCATTGTCATCATTTCAAGATGTTTCATTAACTTCCTTGCTATTTCACTTCTTTTATCAACATTACAAAACAAAATAAATAACACAAAAAAATTAGGAAAGTTTATTTGCCAGTCTCTTTTCTGTTAAATTCTTAAAATCTTCTTCTAAAGCATCTGATCTCTTCCTAAGACATTTAACCCAAGTTAAATTTTCAGAAGTTTCTTTCTGAATTAGTTCTTCATAGCTATACACTGTCGCTTTGACCATTTCTAGTACTGAATACTCCAACATTCTAACCAGAGTAGTGTTCTCACAATGTCACAAAATAAGCTTAAATTTCTAACACTCGAAGCATTTCTACAACTTTTGCAGTTTTCACATCATCTTTACAAATATTTAACTGTGTAAAAATAGTATAAAATATTAAGTATATGAATTAATAATCTTGACTGGGCACCTAACATACTGAGTTTTTTAATCTCCATTTTTAAATGAGAAAAATGTCTTTAAAAAGTTTAATAGTTTAAAACATTTTGTCGCTTTAAAAAAGTCTAAAAGTTTACCTAAATAAACACCAAGAAATTATAGAAATTTATTCATAAAAATTAGTTGAATAACTACTATGTATGTTCTAGTAATCATTCTAGTGTCTGAGCACCCACAAGTGAAGAGACCCTGCTGTGCTCTTTCCACTTTGAGATTTATGTTTAGTGGGAAAGAAAAATGTATTTAAAATAAATAAAATGTAGATTATGTCAAGTGGTTTTAAGGAATGTGAAGAGAAATGTAACAGGTTGTGGAGACAGTAAGTGTTTGTCATTGTGAGGGAGGCAGAGGTGTGGTGAGAGGGGGCTCACTAAGAAGACAACAAATGAGAAAGAAGCATTACTGCAGAAAGAGCAGCAAGTGCCTAGGCTTCAAGGTGGGAAAATGGCTGGTTTTGTAGGAGGAGAGTGAAGGGAATGGAATGTGCCAGAGAAAACTGTAGGAGGTGAGGTCAGTAGGGAAAGGATTTGTTGGGGAGAGATTTTGTAGAACACTGTCTCTGGGCAAGATGCAGAACCCACTCTCACTCAGATGCAATCTCTGAGGCAAGAATTGAGTGTAAGGTGTTTATTTGGGAGGATATTCTAGAAAATACCAGCATTGAAGTTGGGAAGGGAACAAATTTAGAGATCATTCACAAGTCAGTTAATGCTCAGGATAACTGTTATTATATTTTGCTGGAACTTTTGGGAAGTGGCACAATCACATATGTCAGACTGGTCTCATCTGAAAACTCAGAATGCTGGAGTTTATCCACCATTTCCTTCTGTCATTGATGGAGTGCTGCTACCAAGGGCATTAACACTTCTGCACTTACAGGCTGCCGTCTCATAGTCCATGGTTAATTTCAAACCAGAATAATTCCCAAGGAAAAGAGCCACAGGTGCTTGCAGTAAGGAGTGGTCTTCAGGTCCTAGAGGGCAGTGGTGGGGAGGGATATATAGGAGAGGCCAGTGATAACATCTTGACTTAGGGTTGTAAGCACAGGAGTGATATCTTAGTCTGCTCAGGCTGCTGTAACAAAGTACTGCAACTGGATGGCTTATAAACTTTTTTCTCACAGTTTTGGAGTTGGGAGGTGTGAGATCAGGTATACTTTAAAATTATAATTTAAAATATAAACCAGTGTTATTGAATATCAGATACCTATGATAAAAATAAATGATAAAGTATACTGTATCTCAAATAGTATAAGTACATTACATAAATTATGAAGAATGATTTATAGATATCATGGATTTCATTAAAAGTTCCATATTAATTAGTAAAAAACATTAAAATACCTATAGACCGAAGGAACTGAAAACTGATTAGATATATAAATAATACATATATTTACACAATTATACTCCCAAGAAAAATGTTATGATAGCTACAATGTATGTTACTAACTGTTAAATATCTAGTTCATGGAGAAGGAGTTTTATAAGCTTTAATTCACTTGCTATGCCTTATACTATGTCTCTTTCTATATGGTCTTCTTGTCTCACCCATTATACATATCTTAACAAAGCAATTTCAGAAGTTGCATGTTTACATAAAACTCAGTTATATGAGTATATTTTCCCTTCTCATCAGAACAAGAAAACTCAAAATATTGGCCACATATTTTATAAATATTATTTTTAAATAAACAAAATCCCGTGTTCTTTACAAATATTAACATTATTTATTTGTCATCAAAATTTGGAGAAAAGGAACTTGAAAGAAAGACTTAGCATACATATTATGAACACAATTTATTCCATAATATCTACATAATTTTAAACAGAGTAATATATTTTGCATTTTCTATAAACCAAGTATAAAATATAGAAAACAAGTTATGAATTAATTATAGGTTTTATAATATTTTTATTATTTTATTAGAAGATAATTGGATACTAATGTAATGCTTATAAACAAAATATTATTTTATTTATTCTCAATATACCATCAGGTATTTATTGAAACAAAAATACTTTATTGTTCCTAAGGGTTTCTGTTCAGGAAACTTAGTTTGAAGAGACATTTACCCTATTACAGTAAGATGTGACAAATGGGGAATGCTGGTAAAAATGTATCACTATTGGCTTGTGTTTGCATATATAAGAGGGAAGGAGCAAGATGATGAAAGATGCACAGTAAATTCAATAAATAGACTGTTTATTTTAAATACTCCACTTAATACAATAAAGTAAATTAAGAAACATTGAAATAACCTACCTTTTCTATCATCCTGCTTATCTTAATGTATTTTCTAAATATCACTTTCAAATAAAGATGCTTGAAGTAGTGTCTGCAATCTACATTTTTGATCTGCCTAAATAGCTGCTGGCTTCAGCAGAACATTAATGCAAATCTAATGTACCTGCTGGTATGATTAGCTGAATCAAGTGATGGCATGTAAGTAACACCTAAATAATCTTAATTAGGATCTTCAACTCATCTCAGCACTTAGAACTCTACAAATGGATAGTCTTAATTATCAGTCCTTTGATTAAAATAAGAGCCCTAATCAAGTTGATGTGAGCCTGATAGATAGGGGCATCAGTAAATTAATGACTGCTGTTAAGTGTGAGTATAAGCAAAAGAAAAAGAAAAAAGGAACTGCTTTCTATAAGAGGCAGGTTGATGTATGTGTAAAGGAGTTAATATCATTAGGAAAAAAATTGAGAATGAAGAACCATGGGTTTGGATTAATGTTGTTATAGCCAAATATTTATGAGCCCTTATATTCAACATGATGATATAAGTTTAATCTTTACATAAACTTGACTTAATGCAAGTAAATTTACAAATGTTCCTAAAAGCTATAAAGGTAACTTAGTAAAACTTAGGTTTGACATGTGTGAATCAAAACTATTGGAAAAGTCTTTCTTATGATAGAAATTGTGAGATGAAAAATCAAGACACAAAAAATATATAAATATGTTTGCTTACTCATTGCTCCAGAAATAGTTTCTTTTCTTTTTTTAATATATTTTATTGATTATGTTCTTACAGTAGTCCCAGTTTTTTTTTCCCCTTTACTCCTCTCTGCCCAGTTACCCCCCTTCCCTCTAGCAATACCACCCTCCTTAGTTCATGTCCATGGGTTTTGCATATAAGTTCTTTGCCTTCATCCTTTTCTAAATTATTTTTAACATCCTCCTGTCTGTTTTGTATGAACCGATTATGCTTCTTAGTCCCTGCACCATTTCCCCATTTCTCCTCCTCTGCCCTTCCAGCTGATAATCCTCCAAATGATCCCCATACCTGATTCTGTTCCTATTCTGGTTTGCTTAGTTGGATTTTGTTTTTATTTTTTAGATTCAGTTGTTGATAGTTGTGAGTTTGTTGTCATTTTAGTGTTCATAGTGTTGATCTTCTTTTTCTTAAGTAAGTCCCTTTGACATTTCATTTAATAATGGCTTGGTGATGATGAACTCCTTTAGCTTCTCCTTGTCTAGGAAGCACTTCATCTGCCCTTCCATTCCAAATAATGGCTTTGCTGGATAGAGTAATCTTGGTTGTAGGTTGCTTTTCTTCACACTGAATACTACTTGCCAGTCCCTTCCTGCCTGCAAAGTTTCTCTGAGAAATCAGCTGATAGTCCTATAGGCACCCTCCTGTAGGCAACTCTCTGCCTCTCTCTTACTGCCCCCAGGACTCTGTTTTTATCTTTCACCTTTGGCATCTCAGTTATGATGTGGTCCCCTCGGGGTCCAGCTTGCCCAGAACCCTCTGTGCTTCCCGGACCTGTATGTCCATCTCCTTCACAAAATTTGGGAACTTTTGTTCATTTTTTTCAATTCTTGCTTCCTCATTCTGCACTGGTTGACTGTTTTTTTCTTCCTTATGTTTCAAATCATTAACTTGAATCCTGGTTTCCTTCCCTTCATCATTGGTTTTGTGTGGATTTTCCTTCATTTTACTTAGCATAGCCTTAACTTCTTCGCTTATGCGTTTGCCATAGTCAAGCATATCTGTCAAGCCTGTGAGCATCTTTTTTTTTTTTCAGATTTAATGTGTTTTATTGATTAAAATATTACATTTGTGCCAATTTCCCTTCCCTCTGCTCCCCTCCACCCGGTGGCCCCCCTCCCTCCAGTTGTCCCCCCCTTTTAGATTATGTCCATTAGTTGTGCATACAGTTCCTCCCAACCTCTCTCCGTCTATTCCATTCCCTCCTACCTTGATCCCCAATTCCTATATCATCTCCCTCCCTTTCCCCATTCCCCCTCCCTGTTGACCTCCCCCCAATATGCTTCCCATACCCACAGTTCCTTTTCCACTCTCATTGCCTATTTAGTTTGCCTTTGTTTCATCTCCCTAGCTTCTGTTTTTTTTTTAAACCAGTCCCTTTAACATCTCATATAACAGTGGTTTGGATCTAATGAACTCTTTCAGTTTTATTTTGTCCTGGAAACACTTTCTCTGTCCTTCTATTCTGAATGACAATTTCGCTGGGTAGAGTATTCGTGGTTGTAGGTTTTGGATTTTCATTACTTTGAATATTTCTTGCCAGTCTCTTCTTGCCTGTAGGGTTTCCCTTGAGAAGTCAGCTGATAGTCTAATTGGGACCCCTTTGTACATAATTCTTTTCTTCTCTCTTGCTGCTTTTAAGATTCTCTCTTTATCTTTAACTTTTGACATTTTGATTATAATGTGTCTTGGAGTGGTTCTCCCTGGGTCCAGTCTCTTGGGAACTCTCCTTGCTTCCTGGACCTGCAAGTCTATTCCCTTCCCCAAGTCTGGGAAGTTCTCCTTTATTATATTTTCACTCAATTTTTCAAGTTCTAGTTCATCTTCCTCATTCTCTGGCAAACCAATGATTCTTATGTTGGGCCTTTTATAGCTGTCCCAGAGGTTTCTGATCCTCTCATTGTTGCTTCCCATTTCCTCTCGCTGCATTGGTTGACTGCTTGTTCCTTCTCCATATTCCAGTTTGTTGAAATGAACTCTGGATTTTATTTCCTTTCCTTCTGTCTCGTATGCAGTTTTGTTCCTTTCGTTATGAAAGTTTTTCGCTTCTTTCATATCTTTTTCCTGCTCTTTTGTGAATTCTGTAAGCCATCTGTTAACAATGGCCCAGAACTGAGCCTCTGACAGGTTTCTTATCTGTTCATCTGTCAGGTTCTCTATCTGCTGTCTGGTGAGTTGTGTTACCGGGATTTCTATAGTTGTCTGCCTCATTTTGACAGATGCATTTTGTTTTCTTGGGCCGGCTATCGGGGGCAGTGCCTGTGTACGTGTCACAAATCAGCGACCGGCGCCTGCCTGTCCGCGACCTATTTCGCAGCCCTGTGGTGCTTTCTTTGGGGGCGGGGGTCCAAGATGGATTCACACAGTTATTCAGCTAGGAGACCGGGATCCGTCCTCCCGCCCCCCTGGGCCTCACTGTTCAAGGCGATGCGGCGGCCGCTCTCCCCAGCGCTGGAGTCGCGCACCGGCAGGGGCTTGGCCGCAGCCGGGATTCCTCGCCGGGGTCGCGCACCGCCAGGGGCTTGACGGATCCGGGATTCCCCGCCGCCGTTGTCCAGGTGCGACCGCAAACAGCACTGCCCTCTTTAACTCTTACCTGCCCAAATGGCACCGCTGGTTTATAACTTCATATGTTGGACTTCTGTGTAGTTTTATTTTCTGGAATTTCTAGTTATCCTTTGTTTTGAAGTAGTTGTATTCCTCTCTAGTTGTAGAGGGAGACCTAGCGTGTCCGTCTAAGCCTCCATCTTGGCCGGAAGTCCCGCCTGTGAGCATCTTTATCACCAGTGTTTTGAATTATGCATCTGTTAGGTTGTCTATCTTCTCTTCTGTTAGGTTGGCTATCTCCTCGTTGCTTAATTCTCCCACTGGAACCTTGATCTGTTTCCCCTTTTGGGCCATAATTCTCTGTCTCCTCATTCTGACAGGCTCCTGTGTTTGTTTGCCTCTGCATCTCAGGTAGAGCTGTTGCTCCTCTTACATTGTAAGGGGTGGAGCCTTAGGGATTCGTCAGTACAGGGAGACCTGTTTCATCACATTGTGGAGCTCTATGTGGGGGAGGAGTCCGATAGGGAACAATGCCGCCTGCCCAGCACTCGCCCCTTTTCCAGGCACCTCTCCCACTTCCGCACCAGACTGGCACCCCTCTAGCTGCTGCCCTGTCCATCGTTCCCAGAGTGGGTGGGTCTGTGTACATTCTAGGACCATGGGGCCTTTTAAACAAGCGGACTCTGCTGAGAGACTGGCAGTCTCTGCTTCCACCCCAACCCCCACTGGTCTGCACAGGCAGAAGCAATGAGGCTTGATTTTCCCCAGTGATGGGACCATGGCTTCGAGGTCTGGTAAGAAGCTGGGAATGCTCCCCAGTTGTCCCTCCTGACTTTATAAAATGTGTGACTGAGCTTTCTGCTGGACTGCTGCCACTGCTGCTGCTGCCACTGCTGCTGCTGCCACTACAACGTGTCCTCTCTGCCCTGGCTCCTCCCCTCCTACCTGTCTGGATGAGTATTTCTTCTTTATATCTTCATTTGTTGGACTTCCATGCAGTTTGATATTCTGGAACTTCTGGTTGTCTTTAGTTTTGAGGTAGTTGTATTTCTTCTTAGTTGTGGGGGGAGATGCAGCATGTCTGTCTATGTCTCCATGTTGGCCAGAAATCTGTTTATTTCCTGAATTTAACTTTTTATATAACCAACTGCCTGGTTAATTGGCATAAAGCAAAATGAACAAGTGTTTTCTTTTCATTAGACAGAGCCTTCTTGATACCAAAACTTTCTTAGTATTTAATAAAGGGGAAAACAAATCGAGTGTATATATGTTCTTTTTATTGGACTGTGGGTTGATATATGTAGATTTGATTAAAACAGGGCCTTCACATATCTTTATTTTTCTTTTTACCACCTAATCTTTAAAATGAAAGCTAATAGGACATTTTATATTTTATGCAGAAATTTTCTTTAGGGTTCTGTCCCTAGTGCTCAACATATAGGCTCCAATCTAGGTTTTTCCTTAATGCCTCCCCTTCAGCAACTTTTCTTTTTTCCTTTTAAGTCCAAGTCTGGCACTTACTCCTTCTGATTTGTTTCTTACACCATCTACTCAATCTAGCTTCAGAGGATAGTGAAACTTCAAGGGCACATTTACCTTTCACTGAATAAACATATTAGTTTAGTTTCACAATTCACTATTTAGTTTCAGATTTCACAATTTGTAATTTCAGAAATTAGATATACTGTTCCTCCCCAGATAAAACATGAGACTAGTTTAGGTGTGAGTAAATGAGAACAGCATAAACATTTTCTTTCCTGAGAGTAAGAGAGAGGCAACATGTTTATTACTGTTTGACATTGGCTATGTTAAAAATCCACTACATTGGTGGGCAATTGGGAATTAACTAAGTGTTTGCAAACTGTTTCAAATGATCATGTTTCCATAAGCAGTGTTTAATGTTTGTGCTTATATGTCTTGACCCTTGAATGATGATGATGATATGCAGCTCCCTCTCTTTTATACTAATATACACAGTGAATGAATTCTTCATGCAAAAATAAACACGTCACCTGAAAATTTATTCACAAATTTATTCCAGCCCTTGAGAAAAGATTTTTGTAGAGACATCTCCTTAGACTCATTTGCTATTGCACATTTTGGAGTCTCCTACTTCTTTGACTGCCATTTTTCTCTCTCATTAACTAGCTTCTCTTCATATGCCCAGTCCCTAAGGGCTTTTTGCCCTGGTTCATTTTCTCACAATGAAACTTAGTTTGACTAATTTAACCCACACTTAATTCTCAATATTTACTTCTCTATACATTAGTGCCTTCAATCCCGATCCCTTCTACTTTTCTCAACCAATGTATTCAAATGCTTTGAGAAGTTTCTACATAGGAGTAGCCTTGCAAATTTAAATAGAGCATACCTGGATATAAATGCATTATCTTTCTTCACATCATTATGTCCCCATCTACCTACAGTCAGTTACCAAGGTATCTTAACTCTGCCTTATAAATGTTTTTTTGCATGTGTGTCTGTTTCTCCATTGTTCTTCTCATTGTTAATTGCTCATGCTTAGCCATTATGAAGTCATCTTCATCTCATCTCTAAACAGCTTTCTTACTATCTTTTTTCCTTGACCAATGCTTCTTCATTCAGCACATGAGTTCAGTTATTACAAGTTGAATTGATGATCACTTTGAGAGTAGGACATAAGCTCTTTGGAACTGAACAAAGAACAAATATAAATTAATATATCTAGTCCAAAACAATCTGAAAACATTCATCTACCACTGCCCATTTGGCTCTTGGAAAAGCTTTCTTCCCATACTCCCATTCCTATATCTCTCTAGCACTTCTTTCTCTAATTTGTTTCTATACATTTTCACTTCTGAAACTCACAACTAGATTTGGCACTCATGTGTAATTCTCAACACTGCTTACCACTTGCTCTTTGAAATCCCTTCCAGTCCCTGCAGTGCCTCAAAAATTTTAGTTGCATTTCTACCATCCATTTTAGCTTTGGGGTTTCATTTGATATAGCTAAATTTCTTTCAAAGGTTTTCTTGTTGCTGCCTGTTGGCTATCTTTAAACTTAAGACAGAAACATTTCCAGATAATCTGATGACTCAATCCTTTCTTTATACATTTTTTAAATTTTAGAATAGTTTTAGTTTTATGGAAAAGGTATGAAGTTAGTAGAGTTTCTTCCCATTTACTTCACACTTAGTATTCCTTATCATTAAAATATGCATTATAATGGTACAATATATGGATTATAGGAGTTCAAGAAGGGGCAGAGCTTATTTTGTTGACTCAGTTTTGATTGTACCTTGATCATTTTGTCACTGGAGAAGTTATATACAGCTTTGACCTACAATCTAAACTATTGTTTTAATTTTAGTTACTGACATATTTCTCCACCCTTTGGTTTTATTCTCTACTCATGAGTTGTCTAAAAATGAAATAAAATAATTAAAAAATTGCTTATGTTAAACACAGATCTCATCAAAAAAGAAAATGTATTATTGTAATGTTAAGGAAAGATAGTTATACAATTATTCTTAGCAGAGGAAAAAAATTCAACTTTTAGTGGCTATAACAGGATGTCTGTATCTCACTCTACACTTGGATTTCCTTGTGATTTATCACTATAATTTATAATCTATTATACACCCAGTCAATTAAGGCAAATTAGAGACTAACGTATTTACTTTGATGGGAGGCATATGGCATATAGATCTTTAATAACTTTGTTAGTCCCTGTATAATATTTGTTATTTAAGTTATTTTTAAGTTTCTGTACTCCTTGGAGGCATCCAGCCATTCACAGACAAGTCATTCCAAGGAAATAACACAAATAGAGTATTCCCTCACTTATCGCGGGTATTACATTCTAGACCCCCCGCAACAGTTGAAAATCTGCAAAGTAAGAACCTTACATTTATTTTAGTATTTATATATTTTGTAAGGTTTTATACATCCTTCCTACACACTTATAAACTGTTTCCAGTCTCTTATTAACCTTTCCCTCTCCCTTATTAACCTTTTCCACACTTCTATAAACACTACTTATGTTCTTAAACATATTCTACACTCTTAAACCTACATAACTTTAAAAACACACGTATATAGTGCCACAAAATCCCGCGATATAGTGAAAAATATGGGATAAATAATTAAATATATTTTTAAAAATCCCACGATACAGTGAGGCTGCAATAAGTGAACCGTGATATAGAGAGGAACTACTATACATAAAGGAGGAGGGATATTTTACAACATCTACTGGATGCATAGAAAGAGTGGACTGGCTGCCACATTTGATATGAAGAAATCAACTGTAGGTAGATAAACTTTAGGAAAGAATAAAATATTAACGATGTTTCTCATATTATACTCAAATAAATACTGTTGGTTTCTAAATAAAAATTTAGCTGAAGCAATGTTCTCTTGCTTATTTGTATTGTAGAATTAAAGCTTAGTTTTGCTTTTCTCAGATTGATTACATTTTAATAATTTTAATACTCTGTAAGGTTATTCATGACCAACAAAGCCACATTGGTTAGTTCATCTTGACTAATACTCAAATAAGTATGGTTTGTGTTGGTAAAAAAAATGTAAAGTAATTTGTATGTTATTGTTTAGTTTAATTAAATGTGCATTTTCTTATTACTTCTTATCCAAATGATTATATCCTATAAAAGTTCCTAATTACAACATAAAATACTGATATAAATAGTAATTTAAACTTACTGCTCACACTATAAAATAAAAAAGTAAGTAATGGACTAACTCCAGTGAAAACAAGGAATGTGAATCTGAACATGGTGGGATAAGTTTAGTAACTGAGTGTGATGATTCTATGCAAACACCTGAAAAATCAAAGAATGGATAAAAAATGTGATGATACATACATGAAGTAGAATAGTATTGGCTCAGTGATCCTCAATACAATGTCTGCTACAAAACTCTTAACATAAAAACAAGAATTCAATGAAGCATGCATTTTCATAAAAATTATCAAATAAATTACATTTTATAAGAAAAAATTTAAAATATGTTTCTCATACAAAATAAATTTTATAGTTTAAGGTGAAGAAGATAAGGCACAAGGGAAGAACTGACAATCATACTTCTAATAGTTAAAACAAGTACAGTTACATTTCTGAAAAGTTAATGATAAATATATTCCATTTGAAATCAGAAAAAAAAAGGCTCTTAGCAAAATTCCTTGATCAAATTATACTGTTAGACATATCAAAAAAATTACACACAAGATAAAAAATAAATTGCTATGCTTTTTCTGTTAGTATATATTTTATTTTAAAGATAAATAAAATAATCTATATTAAAATATTAATCAAGTTCTCATGTGGAGAACATTTTATGAAGGGAGTGCATAACAATTTTTGCACTAAAGTACATTGCATAAAAAACCTATTTTTCTGTTTTATTATCAGTTTTAATAGGATTTATGATTTAACCAATGACTGACACTACTGATAAAGATGTTGCTTATAAATGATAGCAGCTTTCATATTGATATGACACCTATATTTTTATAAATAAATCAAATTTTAATTATATTTTATTGATTATGCTATCTCAGTGGTCTTGATTTCCCCCCGTTGTACCCCTCTACCTTGCAAATCCCATTCCATCAGGCAATCCCCACCCCATTATTCATGTCCATGAATCACGTGTATAAGTTCTTTGGCTACTCCATTTCCTTATACTGTACTTTACATTCCCATGGCTATCCTATAACTACCCATTTGTACTTCCTAATTCACTCACCTCTTGACCCATTTCCCCCACTCCCTCCCATCGGCAACCATCAAAATACTCTCCATGTTTTGCCTCTGTTCTTTTTATTTGCTTAGTTTGTATTTTAGATCCAATTGTTGATCGATATGTATTTTTGCCACTTTAATGTTCATAGTTTTGATCTTCTTTTTCTTAAATAAGTCCCTTTAACACTTCATATAATAATGGTTTAGTGATGATAAACTCCATTAGCTTTTTCTTGTCTGGGAAGCTCTTTATCTGCCCTTTGATTCTAAATGATAGTTTTGCTTCGTAGAACAATCTTGGCTCTAAGTCCCTGCTTTTCATTACTTTGAATATTTCTTGCCAGTCCCTTCCAGCCCGCAAAGTTTATTTTAAGAAATCAGCTGACAGTCTTATGGGTGATCCCTTGTAGGTGACTAACTTATTTTCTCTCACTCCGCTTTTAAGATTTTCTCTTTATCTTTAACCTTTGGCATTTTAATTATGATGTGTATTGGGGTGGGCCTCTCGGCCCCCATTTTGTTTGGGACTCTTTGTGCTTCCTGTACATGCATGTCTATTTCCTATATTTTCTTAACTTAAATACATCTTACATTTTGTTTTATAATTTTTTATTAATTATCTCAATATTGCTACCACATACGTATGCTTTTCTGAAGAAAAATTGATGTCCAAAATTTAATAAATAGTGACAAATAGTCTTTTTTTAACTTTTACTAATGAGTTTCTTCACATTGGTTTGTCTTAAAGTCAGGTATACTTTACTGTTTACAAAGAAAAGGATCATATTTGTCACCAAGGCATTCAAAGTGTCATACATCAAGGATTTATGTCACTTTATGATTTGCTTGCTGAGAGTTGATGCAGGCTTTGCAAACTGGTGCATAATTGACACTGATCTTAATCATTAATATTATCATATCAATATTCTCATCATAAACTTTCATAATTTCCCATAGACTAATTAATTAACTTGAACTCACTCTGACATTCATAATAAAGTCCTCAAGGCTCTGTCTCAGACTTTCTTTTAAACCTTTTCTGCAATTTACTTCCTTAAGTGTAGATTCTAATCTACATTTTATTTTATTTTTAAAATCATATCTGTTATATTCCTTTTTGTTTGTTCTTTACACCAGTTTCTTCAATTATAATATTTCCTCTTTTCTCAATTGTCATTTTTATATTCAGAGTTTAAGATCAACATTAAAACTATTCTTGTTATTATTAAACAGTATCGTTTCCTTTGATGCTGAAACCCAGTAACATTAATTGTCTTGTCTTTGCATTGTTTATGATCCTGTGTTAGATATTTACCAAATGTGTATTTGCCTTAAAGAATAGGGGCCATATTATATTCATCTCTCTATTACCCTTCTGTCTTATGAAATCTTAATTGTGGCAAGTGTTCCTTATACATGTAAGAGAAAATAATCAATAAACATAGTTTAAATGTAGAGAATGTTCTTAACATTTTGATAAATCAGTCTGTTAAGAAAATTCTTGTAAGAAATCTAAACAGCAATTCCAAAGATTATACTAGATTCAAGACAATTTTTTTTATTTTGAGGAAAAAATATAATTTAATTTAAAGTGGTTAGAAATGTAGAACAATTGGAAAATATAAATATTGCCTTCCCTGACCAGGTGACTCAGTCGGTTGGAGCATCATCCTGTATACCAAAAGGTTGCAAGTTTCATTGCTAGTCAGGGCACATACCTAAATTACAGGTTCAATCTGTGGTCAGAGTGTACACAATAGGCAACCAATTGGTGTTTCTGACTCACATAGATGTTTATCTCTCCCTCTCTCCCCCTTCCTCTCTCTCTAAAATCAATAAACATAGTCTTGAATGAAGATTTAAAAATAATTAGAAATAAAGATTCCCTTACCTCATATCATACATCAAAATAATTTGAAATAGGTTAAATTAATAAATTCATGTTAAAAGTATTCAGATAGAAAAATTATAACATACTTTATGATTTTAAAAATATAAAATAAAAAGGTAGTTTCTATCAAGAGTCATGATCGATGTTTTAAAAAAAGAAAAATAACTATGAAAGTTATCTCTAATATTAAAAATAATTTTATATTGACCTTGAGAGCTTGTTTGGAGTTTCTATCAGGGGAGTGCAGCTACTTGTATACCCTTGACTGAGGACCGGTCCTCTCCTCTAGTTGGGAAGGTCGTCCTCTTTGACCGAGCACACACAGCTTCAGGAGGGACGCACATGGATCAGCGAAGGAGAAAGGCAACACCCTAGCCAGCCAGATCAGCTGAATCAACCCTGGTGATCAATGGAGTGACAGATCTCGCAGACAGATCGGAACAGAATCATAGATAAGGGGATAGTTTGGAGGGTTATCAGCTGGGAGGGGAAAAGAGGGGAAATGGGGAAATGGTGCAGGAATTAAGAAGCATAATTGGTTGGTACAAAATATACAGGGGGAAGTTAAGAATAATATAGGAAAGGGTGAAGCCAAATAATTTATATGCATGGCCCATGCCATGAACTAAGGGGGGAGTGGGATTGCTGGAGGGAAGGGGGAAGTACTGGGAAGAGGGGAGCAAAGGGAAAATAAATTGGGACTACTGTAACAACATAATTAATAAAATATACTTAAATATTTTTAATAATAATAAATTTATAAAGAAAGTTAAAAATGGATAAATAACCAATATAAAAGTGAGCAAAGTATATAAATATTGTCTCAAAAAAAGTTAAAATAATATCATATAAAAATATTCATTCTTATTAATAATCAAATAACTAAAGAAAGCAAACATGTTTTTAAAAATTAAGAATTTATTTGCCTCTCAGGTTAGCAAATATTTAAATCTCCTAGACAGTGATAACTCAGTAATTATTTGAAGAAATGACTCTGAAAACTTTCAAAGTTAAAAAAAAAAGAAAGAAAGAAACCATGCACACTATTCAAGAAGAAATCAACTGGTCAAAAATGGGGAGAGCACTTTTGTCATATGAGTCAAAATATAATTGAATAAATCAATTACCAACCAATTTCTACTTCCAAGGATTTATCCTACTGAGACAATGGCAGAAGTATAAAAATATGCATGGCAAAGAATGTTCACTATAACCAGTTGAAAACATCAGAAAATTATAAACATCCTGGATATCCACTGACATGAGCTAAAAAATGTTATACACAAACAGCAGCAGTTAAAACTAATTTTAGACTGTCAAAGGTAAAAGAAGTTTTCTGAAAACTAAATGGTCAAATTGAATAGAGCTCACAATAGGGTACTAAAAAATTAAGATTGTAACTATGTGTGAGATTGGGAGAAAATTAAAAAGAAGCAAACTATTACTGAATATTTACTAAGTGCCAGACACTTCATTCTAACTCTTTTTTTAAAAGTATATTTTATTGATTATATTGTTACAGTAGTTCCAATTTTTCCCCTTTGCTCTCCTCCGCCCAGCACAACCGCTCCCCCAGCAATGCTCCCCCAAGTCCATGCACATGGGTCATACATACAAGCTCTCCCATTTCACCCTTTCATATATACTTCTTCTTCTTTTTAAAAATAATTAATTAATTAATTAATTTATTATTATGACAATAATAAAAACAAACCCTCCCTCTTAGACTTAAGACCCTTCATAATCTTATAAAAGAAAATGAGCGAAGGTCTCGAGCTCCTCTAACTGTTTCAAGCTGGACATGGTCATCGTCCTACCTACCCTTGGGTCCACAAATCTCGAACAAGAGTGGGGGAGTGGAGGGGAGAATGGCATTTTCACATGGGGAAGGATCGTGCAGATTCCAGGTCAGTTGGCTGTCCCTGAACAACGGCTCAGTTGGCTGTCCCAGAACAACGGTATGCTTGATTTAACAGGCTGGCATCTTTGTTGTATTCTGGGGGCAACAGATTTGGCAACAGAGATGAAAGAGATCATTCAATCTATAACCACTAGATGACAAAAGGCAGGGATTAATTTTTCAACATCCCACATTAGGGAAAAGAAGGGCTTTGGAGGAAGGTGTGCCAGACACATCTCACCTGTCCAAAACCCTTTCGCCCATTATACTTAGTTTGGGCTGAGGGAAATATTTTAGGTTTCCCCTTCTCAGACCTCTGGGCTCTTTCCGTCCAAGCCATTAGGATAGAAAAGAGAAACCAGTTTTAAAGTGAAGCCCACAGACCACCCCATACTTCACCGGCCCAGCCACTTAGTTCAGCCAAACCATTGAGTCTCAGGAGGCAATGTTGCAGACAGGATTAAGTGAGGCCTATACATACAATTACTCAGGTAATAAGATCATGGGCTTATGCACTTTGAAAACAGAAAACATAAGTTAATTTATGTAACATAACTCACAAACAAGCCTCTAAATCTATAAGACTGCCTTATTGGAAAGACATCCAGTTGTAAGGCATTTGACATTCTACTTGCCTGTAAATTAAACATCTTTGATGATACCACTGACATAGATTAACTTTCAAATGAAGACAAATTTTATTTTATTTTATTTTAATTTTTGGTTTTTCAATTACAGTTGTCCAATTTTTCCCCCATTTCTCTCCCCCACCCAGCCCACCCCCTCTCCCACAATCATATCCCTCCCCGTTGTCCGTATCCATGAGTCATTTATACACGTTCTTTGACTAAACCCTTCCCTTACTTATCCCCCTTCTCTCCCTCTCACTTCCCCCCTATTGACTGCTATTCTGCTCTTTGTTCTATTTAGTTCTTTTGTTTGTGTTGTTCTTTAGTTTCCTGTATTAGGTGATATCATATGGTATTTTTCTTTCTTTGCCTGGCTTATTTCACTAAGCATAGTTCTCTCTAGTTCCATCCATGTTGTTACAAATGGCAGGAGTTCCTTCTTTCTTTCTGCTACATAGTATTCCATTGTGTAAATGTACCAGTTTTTTGATCCACTCATCTACAGATGGGCACTTAGGTTGTTTCCAGCATTTAGCTATTGTAAACAGTGCTGCAATGAACATAGGGGTGCATAAGAGCTTTTGAATTGGTGTTTCAAGATTCTGAAGACAAATTTTAAATGAAAAGAAACTTTAAAGATGGTTAGCTGCACTACGTTATAGTCTACCACTGAGCATTGTGATTTTCCTTGAATCACGATTTTTCTCCCTAAGATTACCCTCCTTGTCATTAAAGGGACTGCATTAAGTCCATTTTTAATTTATCCTGTTCATTTGCATAAACACAACAAGAGCAGCAAATGATTACTTCTGATCTTTAGTTCTGCTTTGCTGGATCTTACGCAAAGAACATTTAGGGTGACCTTCAGTTTGCCCTTCAGGGCACAGAAGCTGAGCCACATACCTGGCATTCAGCCTTGCCTGTAAACACCTGTCTTTTCCAAGTCCTTCTGGTTTTTCCATTGTGCCTTAAGGTCCCTTCTAGCCATATTTCAGGAAAACAACCTCCATTCCTTCCCTGGAACGATTGCTGTGAACTGCACAACCAACCAAGGTACCAGGCCTTTTATCTCGTGGGCTTTTATTACCTTCGAAAGTCAATCCCAGTTCCTCAGGGCTTTTTGGTAACAACCAGAGCCCAAGCATGTCTCCTTTAGGCATGACATTCCTGTCAAAGTCTTGGTCAAAAAAAAACCTCTATTGACAACTGGTCTTATTAGTTTTATGCAAAGAACTTTATGTCATTACTTACTTCCTTAGAATGCCAAATTCTGGAGGGATCAGATAGGGAGAAAAATATACAGTGTTCAGGAAAATCCTTGTCCTTCTAATATTCACTGAACTTGCATTTTCATTCTTTATATTTTCATTTTTTCCCCCACTAAAATGTTTTTGTTTGTTTTTCCATTACAGTTGTCCCACTTTTTTTCCCCCTCTTGCTTCCCCACACCCTGCCCACCCCTTCTCCCACAGCCAGTCCCCACCCAGTTGTCCATGTCCGTGGATCATTTATGCATGTTCTTTTACTAGACCCTTCCCCTCCTTACCCCCTTCTCTCCCTCCTGCCTCCCCCCTTGTTACTGTTAGTTTATTCCTTGTTTAAATACCTGTGGTTCAATTTTGCTCATTTGTTTGTGTTGTTCATTAGTTTTCTGCAATAGGTGATAACATAAGGTATTTTCCTTTCATTGCCTGGCTTACTTCACTAAGCATAATTCTCTCTAGTTTGATCCATGTTGTTCCAAATGATAGAAGTTCCTTCTTTCTTTCTGCTACATAGTACTCCATTGTGTAAAGGTACCACAGTTTTTGGATACACTCATCTACACATGGGCACTTAGGCTGTTTTCAGCACGTAGCTATTGTAAATAGTGCTGCTATGCACATAGGGATGCATATGTTCTTTTGAATTGGTGTTTCAGAATTTTTGAGATATAATCCTAGCAATGGAATTGCTGGTTCAAAAGGCAGCTCCATTTTTAGTTTTTTAAGGAAATTCAAAACTTTTTTCATAGTGGCTACACCAGTCTGCATTCCCACCAGCAATGCACCAGGGTTTCCATTTCTCTGCATCTTCGCCAGCACAAGTTGTTTGTTGATTTGTTTATGATGGCCATTCTGACTGATATGAGGTGGTATCTCATTGTGGTGTTTATTTGCATCTCTCTGATGGCTAGTGATGTTGAGCATTCTTTCATATGTCTATAAACCCTCTCTATGTCCTCTTTGGAAAAGTGTTTGTTCAGGTCCTTTGCCCATTTTTAAATTGGGTTGTCTGTCTTCTTGCTGTTGAGTCATTTAAGTTCTTTATATATTTTGGAGATCAATGCCTTGTCTGCGGTACCATTGGCAAATATATTTTCCAATATGATTGGTTTCCTTTTCACCCTGCTCGTGTTTTCTTTTGCTGAGCAGAAACTCTTTAGTTTTATGTAGTCCCATTTGTTTATTATTTCATTTATTTCCCATGTCTTAGGAGATATATCAGTGAAAAAGTTGCTACATGGGATATCTGAAATTTGTCTGCCTATGTTTTCCTCTAGGACTTTCATGGCATCACGGTTTACATTTAAGTCTTTGATCCATCTTGAGTTTATTCTCGTGTGGGGTGAAAGTTGGTGGTCTAGTTTAATTTTTTGCATATCCCTGTCCAGTTCTCCCAACACCATTTGTTGAAGAGGCTCTTTTCACTGCATTTGATGTTGCTTCTCACTTTTTCAAATATTAGTTAACCATATAGTCCTGGGTTTATTTCTGGGCTTTCTATTCTGTTTCATTGATCTATATGTCTGTTGTTATGCCAGTCCCAGACTGTTTTGATTACCGTAGCCTTGTAGTATAGTTTGATATAAGGTATTGTGATTCCTCCTACTGTGTTATTCTTCCTCAAAATTGCTGCAGCTATTCGGGCTCTTTTTGGTTCCATATAAATTTTTGAAGTATTTGTTTTAGATCTGTGAAAGATGTCATTGGTATTTTAATAGGGATTGCATTGAATCTATAAATTGCTTTGGGTAGCATGGACATTTTAATGATGTTGATTCTTCCCATCCATGAACATGGTATATGCTTCCATTTATTTGCATCTTCCTTAATTTCGTTCTTACGTGTTATGTAGTTTTCTGAGTACAGGTCTTTTACCTCCTTGATTAAGTTTAGGTACTTTATTTTTCTTGTTGCTATGGTAAGTGCGATTTTTATTTTAATTTCTATCTGTGAGATTTTGTTGTTGGTGTACAGAAATGCCTTCGATTTTTGAATATTGACTTGGTACACAGCTATTTTGCAGAATTCACTTATTAGGTTGAGTACTTTTTTTTTGTGGAGTTAATAAGGTTTTCTATGTACACTATCATATCATCTGTAAATAATGACTCTTACTTCCTGTTTTCAATTTGGATGCATTTTATTTCTCTATCTTTTCTGACTGCTGTGGCTACAACTTCCAAGGCTATGTTCAATAGAAGTGGAGAGAGTGGCCATCTTTGTCTTGTTCCTGACCTCAGGGGGAATGCTCTCAGTTTTTGCCCATTGAGTATGATGTTGGCTTCAGGTTTCTTGTATATGGCCTTTATTATGTTGAGGTGTGCTCCCTCTATTTTCATTTTGCTGAGAGTTTTCATCATCAATGGGTGTTATACTTTATCAAATGCTTTTTCTGCATCTATTGATATGATCGTGTGGTTTTTATCTTTCAATTTGTTTATGTGGTGTATTACATTTTTTGATTTGTGAATATTGAACCATCCTTGCAACCCTGGATGAATCCCACTTGATCATACTGTATGATCTTTCTAATGTGTTGCTGAATCTGGTTTGCTGATATTTTGTTGAGGATTTTATTATCTATGTTCATCAGCAATATTGGCCTATAGTTTTGTTTCTTTGTTGTGTCTTGACCTGGTTTTGGAATTAGGGTAATACTGGCTTCATAGAATGAGTTTTGGAGTCTTCCCTCTTCTTGGATTTTTGGAATAGTCTGAGGAGGATGGGAGTTAGGTCTTCTCTAAATGTTTTGTAAAATTCGCCTGTGAAGCCATCTGGTCCAGGGCTTTTGTGTGCCAGGAGTTCTTTGATTACTGCTTCAATTTCACTAGTTGTTATTGGTCTATTCAGGCTTTCTGCTTCTTCTTGATTCAGTTTTGGAAGAATCTATGTTTCCAGGAATTTGTCCATTTTCTCCCGGTTGTCAAATTTCTTGCCATACAGTTGTTCGTAATAATTTCTTACAATCCTTTGTATTTCTGTGATACCGGTTGTGATTTCTCCTCCTTTGTTCCTGATTTTATATATTTAGGTCCTCTCTTTTCTTTTCTTGATGAGCCTGGTTAATGGCTTGTCAATTTTGTTTATCTTTTTCAAAGAACCAGATCGTACTTTTGTTTTCTTTTGAATTGTTAGTTTAGTCTCTATGTCATTTAATTCTGTTTTGATCTTAATGATTTCCTTCCTTTTACTCGCCCTGGGCTTTGCTTGTTGTTCTTCCTCTAGTTCTTGTAGCTGTAGAGTTAAGTTTTTTATTAGAGATTCTTCTAGCTTTTTCAGGTAGGCCTGTATTGCTATGAACTTTCCTCTCAGGACTGCTTTTGTTGTATCCCATAGGTTTTGGTTTGTTGTGTGTTCATTATCATTGCTTTCCAGAAATTTTTTATTTCTTCCTTGATGTCATTGTTAACCCATTCATTATTTAATAGCATATTATTAATTCTCCATGAATTTTTATGTTTTTGAGTTTTTTCCTTGAGGTTGATTTTTAATTAAAGTTATTGTGAACTGATAAGATGCTTGATATAATTTCAATTTTCTTGAATTTGTTGAGGCTTGTTTTGTGTCCTGCCAAGTGATCTATCTTTGAAAATGTTTCATGTGCACTTGAGAAGTATGTATATTTTGCTTCTTTGGTGTGAGAAGTTCTGTATATATTGACTAAGTCCATTTGCTCTAGAGTGTTGTTCAATGCCTCAATATCTTTGGTGTTTCTTTGCTTCAAAGATCTGTCCATTGTTGACAATGTTGTGTTAAAGTCACCTACTATGAGTGTGTTGCTGTCTATATCTTTCCTGAAGTCTTTCAATATTTTCCTTACATATTTGGGTGCTCCAAAGTTGAGTTCATATATGTTTTCAAGGGTTATGTTTTCTTGATGGAGTTTTCTCTTAAGTATTATGAAATTCTCTTCTTTGTCTCTTTATGTTTTTTGCTGTTAAATCTGTTTTGTCTGATATAAGTATTGCTACCCCATTTTTTAAAGTCCATTTGCTTGAAATACTTTTTTCCATCCCTTCACTTTCAGTCTGTGTAGATATTTTGTTCTAAGGTGGGTCTCTTGTAGACAGTATATATGTGGGTCATGCTTTCTAATCCATTCAGCTACCCTATGTCTTTAGATTGGAGCATTTAATCCATTTACATTTAAGGTTATTACCAATAGCTACTTGTTCATTGTCATTTTCCCCCTTTTACTTGTGTTCTTCTCTGTCTCTCTCTGTTTCTTCACCTTCTTAAAGCTGACCCTTTAGTATCTCTTTCAATGCTGGTTTGGTGGAGATGTATTATTTTAGACTTCTTTTGTCTTGGAACCTCTTTATTTCACCCTCCATTTTGAATGAGAGCCTTGCTGGGTAGAGTATTCTTGGTTGTAGGCCTTTGTTTTACATTGCTTGGAATATTTTTTGCCATTCCCTTCTGGCTTGTAATGTTTCTGCTGAGAAATCTGACGCTAACCTTATTGGAGCTCCCTTGTACATTATTAGTTGTTTCTCTCTTGCTGCTTTTAGGATTCTCTCTTTGTCTTTGAGTGTTGCCGTTTTAATTATGATGTGTCTTGAAGAGGGCCTGTTAAGATTCCTCTTCATTGGGACCCTCTGTGCTTCCTGGACTTGCGTGACTCTCTCCTCATGTTGGGAAGTTTTCTGTCATTAGTTTTTCAAAGTGGTTTTCTATCCCTTTCTCTTCTTCTTCTCCTTCCGGAAATTCTATGATACAAATACGGATATTATTATGTTTCATGTTGTCCTACAGCTGTCTTAGAACCTCTTCATCCTTGTTCAGTCTTTTTTCATTTTGTTGCACTGTCTGGGAGTTTTTGTCTACGTTGTCTTCCAGCTTGCTGATCCAATCTTCTGATTCCTCTAGCCTGCTTTTAATTCCTTCTACTGTGTTCTTCAATTCAGAGATTGTATTCTTTATTTCTTCCTGGCTCTTATTGATAGCTTCTATGTTCTTTTTCATGCTGGTGTAATTCTCAGTAAGTTCCTTGTAGTTTTTCTGGAGTTCTTTGTAGTTTCCCTTGAGCTTTTTGTAGTTTCTGCTGAGCTCATTGAGCTTCTCCATAATCCATGTTTTGAATTCCATATCTGATAGTTTGCTCTCCTCTATTTCATTTAGCACTCTTTCTGGGGATTCTACCTTTCTTTCTATGGGAGGTTGTTTCTCTGTCTTCCCATTTTTGTGAGTCTTATTGTTTGTTGCTCCTTCTTAGATTGATCTGCCCCTGGTGGCATCAGATCGTGTACCAATCTGGCCCTAGGCAGCATGTTAGAGACTTCCAGGGATCTACTGCCTTTGTCTGTCCTCTTTAGTTGTTAATCTATTCAATCTGTGATTAGCCATCAGGCTTAAGGACTGAGGGTGTGGGAGCTTAATTCCTGTAGGCAGGGTTTTTGCTTACCCTCAGGCTGATGCCACTGGCGGGGAATGGTCTGCCTGCAGTATTGGGGGTAATTCAACAGTGGGACCCTGTTGGCTGCTTCCCCAGTTCTCCCCTCAAAGCTTCCATGCCAAACTTACCCCAAGCATCTCTAGTCCTCCCTTCCTTCCCTCTGCTTGAGTGCAAGGTAAGTGGGGGTCAAAATATTTTTGTATGTGATCTGCTTAAGAGCTCTTTTTCTCTGGCTGTTTCTCTCTGGATAGCAAGAAACCCTGTGGCTTTTTCCTTTTCATAGCCAGATACTATTTTACTTTACACTTTGCTGCTGTAGGCTGGGAAGCCCTGCTGTGGGTTTAGACCCTGCCCTTCTCAGGGGGAACCCCTGGC
This sequence comes from Furipterus horrens, assembly GCF_987537825.1. Taxonomy (NCBI): domain Eukaryota; kingdom Metazoa; phylum Chordata; class Mammalia; order Chiroptera; family Furipteridae; genus Furipterus; species Furipterus horrens. Next base: position 63,328,676 of record NW_028327182.1, read on the forward strand.
TGCTGAGCTGTTTTTCAGTCCCTTCAGCTGCCATGCGTGGGAGCTCAGCCATCCCTTCTGCATCTCTGCACTCCCTACCAGTCACATTGTGATGTAGAAGCCTTTTCTGTCTCTCTGTTGTTATAAGACTTCTCTCCAGCTAGTGTTCGGTTGGTTATTCCAGATGCTATCTCCAAAATTATGTTGTAAATTCATACTTGTCCTGGGAGGAGGTTAATGTAACTTCCACTTACTCCTCCAGCATCTTTGATCTCTTCATTTTATCTCTTTTAATAGAGCTTCATAGTTTATCTGAGGAAGGAAATTGTCATGGACTTATACCTCCCATGCATCAGGGCCAGTGTTTTAAAGTCAGTCTCTATGATTCCAAAGATTGTGCTGACAGTATTATACCATTGAGTTTGGTTTTGTGTTGTGAGATTGCTCTTTTCTTCCTATTACCTATACATTTTATAGGTGAATCTGATGATGCTACAAGATGATTATGCTATCTCTATAAAATAGTTTGCCTTGATCATTTTTTTCCTTTGGATTTTGTAGCTCAAGCATTAGTAGCATAAAAATGTCTACTAAAATATAACTAAAATAAATAAAATATAGAATAGGGAATATAGTTATTAATATTGTAATAACTATGTATGTTATCATATGGGTACCAGATTTATCAGGGGGATCACTTTGTAAATTGTATAAATGCCTAATTAATATGTTGTACACCTGAAAATATTATATGTTAACTGTAATTGAAAGAAATCAAAACATTTAAAATTAGAAAAAAATAATAGCTCTGACCAGTGTGGCTCAGCTGGTTGGGTGTTGTTACTCAAAGCAAAATGTTGCAACTTGGATTTCCAGTGAGGGCACATGCCTGGGGTGTGGGTTCAGTCCCTGAATCGGGTGCTAATGAGAGGCAACCTATTGATGTTTCCCTCTCACATCTATGTATCTCTTCCTCTCTTTCTCCATTTCATCCCTTCCTCCCTAAAAATAAAAAAAATAAAATAATCATAACTAAAATTAGGTGAATCAATATATTATTTGAAGAAAACACACAATATAGGATGAAATAAAAATTCAAGGCACAGCTATTGGAAATATATATACATATGTGTGTACACACACACACACACACACAAACACACACCTGTATCATACTATGCAAATACTTTTCTATTTTTCATATTAGTTACTAATTTTATGAAAATAGATACCTAATATTGTTCTAAAATACCTCTTGTTCCATTTGAATACTTCAGATTTAGTTTCTTCACTTTCCAAAAGTAACTTTTCATGAAAAACTTTCAGATATATTGTTCATTCTCAAACTGCTCTCTTTCTTTGGGACGTAATGCATTGATAACTGCAACTATAAAAGACCTGAAGAGAATGAGTTAGTTCCAGAATTAAAAATATTTCAATAAACTAATTTTGTTTTTCAGTGACATTTCTCATGCAAACATTCATAGGCACAGCATCCATTTACAGTTCCTCACCATTCAAGTGAAAATCACACACAATTCTTTTTTGCTTTTGAGTATTAAAAAATACCAGACTAGATTTCATATAAAAGTTATCAAAATAAGGTAGTAAAAAAGCACATATAAAATTTGTTAGCTCAGGGTAAGTAAAATGCTTGGCAAAGGATCCCAAACTAGTGGCATTTTGTATGGAAAATAATATTTTGTTTTTCAGTATTCTTTCTGTAAATATACTTATGATGTTTTGTTCTATTTATGTCTAACGATTTCTAAGTATAGTTGACACCAAAAAAAAAAAAAAAACGCAGGTCATGACCTTTAGAATATAATGAGTCATTATTTCCATAATAAAAATAAGGAGGGGGAGCGTATTGCCAAAATCCAAGAAGACCCCACCTTTGTACTACAAAGAAGATATGAGAATAAAATGTGGGAAAGTGGGGACCCAACTGTATTCAGAAGTCACCTACTAGACAAGCATTGTGGGTTGTTGTTTTTTTCTCACTCTATAGGCATGTTCAGTGATGACACCTTAACAGGAGTCAAGAATGTGGCGCCAAATGATACTAAAATTCACTGTTTGTCACCCCTCATCCTCCTAGAAAAAAATAAAGGACTATTTTCAGATGAATGTCCTGATAAAGTAGTACAAGTTCTTAATACCATTAGTCTTGAGCCTTAGGTATGTGTCTTATAAAAAATGTCTGAAGTCATGTCAGCCGCATATATAAATGTATAATATTTTACCTGAAAAAAAGCACACATGTGATTGCTGAAATAGTGAGCTTAACTACCTTCTTTCGTTTTTATTGAACACTACTTTTACTTCAAAGAATACCCGAAGAATCTTGAAACACCAATTCAAAAAATCCTATTCACCCCTATGTTCATAGCAGTGCTACTTACCGTAGCCAAGTGCTGGAAACAGCCTAAGTGCCTATCTGTAAATGAGTGGATCAAAAAACTGTGGTACATTTACACAGTGGGATACTATGCAGCAGAAAGAAAGAAGGAACTCCTACCATTTACGACAACATGGATGGAACCGGAGAGTATTATGCTTAGTGAAATAAGCCAGGCAACAAAATTCAAATACAATGTGATATCACCTAATACAGGAAACTAATGAACAACACAAACAAAAGAGAAAAATTTAACCAGAGGCATGTAAACAAGGAGCAGACTAATAATTACCAGGGTGGGGGGCAGGAGGGAGAGAAGAGAAGTAACTGAGGGAAGGGTCTAGTCAAGGAACTAGCATCAATGACCCATGGACATGGACAACAGGGTGGGGATTGACTGTGGGACAAGGGGGGGCCTTGGGAGGTGAGGGCAATGGGGGAAAAAGTGGAACAATTGTAATAGAAAAACAGTAAATAAATAAATAAATAAATAAATAAATAAATAAATAAATAAAATTAAAAAAAAAGAACAGCTGACAGAAAACTAAGGTTATTCACCTTTAAGTATTTGGCTGACTTTCTAAAAAATGAATGAAGTCACCTCCAGGGAAATAACTGATCACAGGTACTGTCAATGGTAAAATGAAACATTTAAAAGAATAATTAGAATTTTGGAAATCTGTCTATCAAAATGAGCTTTTCAGCTTCCCCATACTTAATGGCTTTTCTGGTGAGAACTTGAGTATGGATTTGTTTTATATTAACTAGTAAATTATGTTAATGTTTGGAAACTGCACAAGCCAGTGAAGAAGTATTTTTCAACTGATCAATGCATAGTGGTGCAAATCACTGCTGGGGAAATAAAAACTTATCAACAGTGCAAGACAGATCAGTGTCTTTTTATGTAAAATTTAAAATTCTATTAATATTTTTTCAGATCACACATTGCAATGAACATTTTTTAAAAATTTCATCTGCTAAGTTTTGGTGTGATATCAGAAAAAAGATATAAACAATGAATTTGAAAGTGTCCAACTACATATCTGTGGGATACCATATCTTTTGTTCATATTCTTTAAGGCAGTAATTTGTTTCATATGGAATGCAGAAGGTGATAGGAACACAATTTTATAATATTAAGCCAGTCACTAAAGTGATTTAGAAAAATGTAAAGCAATGACATTTTACTTATTACATTTTTTGGAAAAATATAATTATTTAAATGATATATTATCATATAATGCATTTTGCTATAATATTTCATGAAATAAGGATATCTTTAAAATATTGCTGATTTAATTCCCATGTCATAAATATTGATAGATATAATTCAGAAAAACAGAAGCTCTTTGGAGTCCTCAATATTTTTTCAAAATGTAAAGACAAAGTTGTTTGAAAACTGTAGGTATTTGTACAGAAAACTTAAAAAACCAGACAGTAACAGTAATGCGTTGTGTGATATTTGTGTAAATATATAGTTTCTAAATGTCATTGAAAAGACATTAGGGGAAGATGAGTAAGTGTTACTATGCATTTACTCCCTTCCTTCCATTGTAGAGTCAATGCCTACTTTGAGGAAACTCAGTAGAAGCCAGACTTTTTTCAAGTACCTCCTAACGAAAAAAGCCTTATTATCTCTGAAAATTTAGATTGATTAGGAGTACTTTTATAATTTGCATAATATTTTCTCTATGAAGACTTTCTAAGTAATTGTGATTTTTTCTTTCTCAAACTCTCTCAGAGCTTATGTTTATGTCAAGCAATTTACCACTTTTAATCAAATCTGGATTTCCATTGTTCACTGGGTAACTTAGAATTTTTTGTCTCTGATTATTTTATGGATCGTGTTTCCAAAAGCAGATAATAATAAACTTATTTTGGGAAGAGCTTGTGGTTTAGTCTTCTTTTGAACCCACTCTGTATCTCTCACAATATTCTGTTTAGGTGAGGCAATGATCAACATTTCATCTTTGACTGTTAATAAGGAAATACCTGTGTCCTAAGTTATTATGAATGTAGGCAAAATAGACCTTTAAATATGTTTTACAGTCCCCCAAATATTTCTCCTTTTGGTTAAAACAGTTGTTTCTATATGTTTATAAAGTACTTGGAGAACTTAAAATAGATTATTTTTGTATAATAGTTATGATGATGACAAATACTGTCTGTAATTTAATTTCAAACATTTCATCATGTTCAGTTTTATATATCATATGTGGTTATTTACAGCATTCTGCACACTAAGGATGTTGGTTAATATTTGTATCACTAGTTGCTAGACTAAAACAGAGGATTATATCCCAGTAATCTGTGACTTTAAGTGCTTCAGCTATATTGATCTTGATCAACACTGCATAATTTGATGATTACTAACAGAGATGTTAAAATTGAGCAGTGTTGAATATTTGTGCATTGACTAGAAATATTCTCCAAGCAACCCAACACTTCAATAAACTATCTACTTATCCCACAGTCTTGCACCACTTTCAGAGGAAGTGGAAATATAACTTCAGGATTTTGAAACTGCCTCCTGTTTAACAATTTAATGGATAATATGACTCCAATTAGAAGGTTGGATAAATCCTGTTGCTAGAATATTGTTGCAGCTGCCTCTTGTGAACCTGTCATGTAAGATAGTTTTCTAACATATGAAAGATAAAAGTGCTGACTTTCACTAGCTAACAAGAAAGGTGGATAATCATTTTCCTGCCCATGTGCTAGTAAATGCTTATATGTGGGGCAAACATTTGTTTGGAACTAGCTTTCATTCTAATTTATTACAAACCATACAATCTATGTAGAAGAAGACTTGTAAACCAGCACAAGTTTACTGATATCTGACAAAAAAGAATAAAATAATTGTCAGTGACCAAACTAATTGGTCCACATTGAATTCACAGTTGATTTTAATTAATATTATATATAAATAGATAAAAATGTTTATTTAAAAATCTCAGGATACATGTCTTGGTATTCTCCATAAACATGTTGTTTCAATGAACTGGATAATCAAATTACACATTACATAGTTATGTATTTAAAAGCAGTCTGTATGAACATTATAATTTCCACATACATTACTGTACAGATGAATTAATTCAGAAATTTAAAAAATGGCCCATATCACCTACAACTTTTTAAAGTATTATTGTAGAAATAACATAAAATTAACTTTATATCATTCTCATATTTAACCTGAAAACTGATTTTCTTAGAAAAGTAGTGAATTGTTAGTTAAGTAATTATACATTTACGATCTGTGAAATTGGTAATTAAATGGGAATGGAAATGTACTTACATGTTTACACACCATAAAATTACAGTATCTTGAACATACAGTAATTAATTTATATTTAACATACACTTGTGTATGCTTAATTAAATGTCAATTAGATATCTATTTGTAAAAAATTAACCATTACCAATTTATGTAAATATTAAGCTAAAGCTAATTATTTTGTCCCTTTTAAAAATTATATTATTGTCTGATCCAGTTTTTCTTTTTTTTATTGATATATATATAAATAGACATTGAGTCAACACATTACATAATTGAGGACAAATGTTAACTTCAAGTGTCCAAAGGAAATGAAAAATAAAGAAAAGTTTTCTAACCAGTAGAGGTACTTTTGTTAAGATGGTCAGTAATAGACGTTTTAAAGAAAACACTATTAATCTTATTCTTTGTGTCACTATACTTTCATCCTCATTATTTTCTTTATATTTTGTGACTTTTTATGATCAATGAATTTGGCTATGTAGAAAAATTATTTTAAATATATTTTGCACAAAGCTTAAATAAAATGCAATTTCAGAAATCTTCATAATTTTCTTCTCACTAGTTTTATATTGTATATTGTTCTATAAAATATGCATTGCTTATATTTAGGTAAACATGAATAAATTAAGATATTTAACCAAATTTAAGAATCCATATCTGTAAATCATGGTAGGTTTGTGTATGTGTGTTTGACATTAAAATATCTGGAAAAAAATGGAATGCTTGATGCAATTTTGATTGTGAAATTGTTCCTAATTTGCCTTAATGCTGATTGGTCTCCAGCTAATATTTTCCCATTAAAAATTATATGCTTCTCTAAGGTAGGTTATAGTTATCAATTAACTATGACAATAACATTTTTATAGCAAAACTCTGACATCCTAAGAGTTTAGAAAATTAATACACTTCAAAATAGAAACCAAAATTCTGAGAACTTTGGAGCATGAACACACCAAACACACACACCATATATTACATCCTTTTAAATATAATACCTTGTTTACAGAAAGTTTCCCAAGTCCCACCTTTGTATTTCATTATATTACATGGGCATCTCCATGTCATTTTTAATTCTGTGTCAAGAATAAAATAACCGGTGGCAAGAAAAAAAATGTCTAAATGGAGATTATTTGTGTTTAGGAAACTTCTGAAGTGATAGCTATACAGAACTTCTCAAGTGTATGTGGAAAAGTGATCACTGAAATACCTAATGCACAGCTTAAAAATGATTAATATTTAGTTTTATCAATTAAATAATGTTACATTATTATAAAATATAATTTTCTACTTTTAGCAAATCTTTGCCATACCGATGCACTACTTATATTCATGAAAATCAGTAAAGTCTGGTCAAATTAATCACATATGTCATACACACAAATAGCTATTAGATACTTTTTAGTTTATTTTCAACTTATTTTTATAGTTATAACAATTGCTTGAATGTGTACATTTGTGGCTATATCCCAATTATACACAATAAGGACAATTTCATGCAATCCATTGAAGAATCATCTCAAAGGTCCAAAGACTAAAGAGACCTAAGTGTCCATGGCAAGATGTTCCCAAAGTGGAGTGTGACAACCACTGACCTATTAATGTCACTGACCAAAGAACATCAATACGGAGAATCATGTCCAATCTGAGTAACACCATTGTTCATACTCACAATTAGCTCTCAAAGACCCATTCATTGGTAACATTATTATGCTGAAAGCATTCTGACATGAAGCAACATAAGAAACAGGATTGTATCCTTAATTTTTACTCAATTCTTAAATTTCTCCAAGAGCATACCATCATAGAACATACTCATCAATTATTACTTATTAAATTGGATGAATGATATAATGGGAAGTATTATAGAAAGGTTGTTGTGAAAATCATTGTTCTTTGTTCTCTTCAGAAGCCATTATTCTGTAGTGCTAAAAAATTCTCCACAATTTACCAAATGTTCCTTTCCTATGATATATGCAAAGGTATGCATTTAGGCCTTCTCAGAATTAAGATTCAGAGAAGTGTAATGAAAACTAGCTATCTATAGACTAACATATTAATAATTAAGACTAATTTTTACCACTTTAGCAAAAAATGTCAAAAAGTCAGAGTAAAATCATGCATGTAAATTGTTAGAAAACCAAAACCTGTGACGTCTGTCTTGGGTTATATTGCGATAAAACATTTACAACATGAACTTGTTACACATCAAAAATATTTTATTTTCTGTTAAATACATAACCTGAAAGGAATTGTATAACACTTCCTAAAACCCATAATGTAACACAAGTGAATGCTTAGAAAGTATATCATATTGTTATAAAAATAGATATATTAGATTGGCTAAAACACCCATATGTTTTTTTCCATAAAATAAAAGGCATATTTTTCATTTTCACCAATAACTTTATTGTTTTGGGTATTTTTAGTATGTTGGTTTTCTCCCACATGGTATAACATTGATTCTTCTCAATTAATGTCTCAATTTGATTGCTATCATCTTCAACTGGTCTACCCAACTGTGCAACATCATTGTCCAGAAAGAAATCTCTACTTTGAAACTTTGCAAACCACTTCTGACATGTTCAATCGGTCACAGAGCCTTCTTCATACACTACACAAATCTTTTTTTTTATTTTTGTATGTCAGTAGAATTTTATCTTTTTTGAAATTATAAAGAAATGTGTTGAAAATGTTGCTTATTTTCTTTCATTTTCAATAGTAAAGTGGCTACATAAAAATTTACCAGTTATGATAACTTTTTTAATGCATACTGATATGACAACTGTACAATACAATCTAACATAATTGTTTTGAATAAAGTTAAAGCCAATTAAGCTCTACTAAAGCCATTGGAAAAAAGTGAACAAACTTTTTGGCCAACCTACTAGATATAGCTATCTGTACATACATATTCAAAAACACTTCTTATATAGGGGAAACCTATGTTGATATTTGTGGCCTGAGTTCAATCATCTACTTTAATACTTTAGTTCTTTAATTTATGGTAGCAGTTATTTAACTTCTTAATTTAACTTTCCTAAGTTAAGAAAACCAATGCATGATAAGAAAATGTTAAGGAGAAGTAATTTAACTATAGTAGAAATATATTGGCAAGTGATCTGTAGCCTTTGGAAAGGGATTACTTTTCAGAAGGAAGACAAAGAAATACTTTTCTCAATCTCCATGCAACAAAACACAGGAAACACTTGTAACTTTGTTACCATAACCTTGGACAACATAAAGGGAATTTTGGAGCAGTTATATTCATCCTTCTTCCTATCCTCTATCCTCATCCAAGTATGTCTTTTATATGCAGTAGCCAGTGTAATTTAAAGAAAAATACATAAATGAGAAAGATTAATGACAATGGTTCATGAAAACCTAGATTATCATTTAACTAAGTAGAAATAGGGATAGGAATAAAACGTTGTAAACACACGAAGTCAAAATCAAGATGCTGTAGTCATAGGAGAGGAGGGGGGAATGTGACTTCACACTGAGAATGTCATTTTGTGAGTAATTTAAGTATATTTCTTAATGTACTAAAGTGTTAAATCACTAACATTTATCTCTGTAAATTTGATTTATCAATGAAAATAGCTAACAGAAAGTATTACAGAATCTTGAAACACCAATTCAAAAGAATTATACACCCCCATGTTCATAGTAGCACCATTTACAACAGCCAAGTGCTGGAAACAGTGTAAGTGCCCATCAGTAGATGAGTAAATTAAAAAAACAAGACAAACAAACAAGCAAACAAAAACAACAATTGTGGTACATTTACACAATGAAATACTATGCAGCAGAAAGTAAGAAGAAATTCCTACCTTTTGTGATATGATGGTTGGAACTAGAGAGTATTATGCTAAGTGGAATGATCCAGTTGGTGAAAGACAAATACCATATAATCACACTTATAAGATAAATACAATAAACAAAGTAAACTAATGAGCAAAAAAGAATCAGAGGCATGGAATCATGGAACAGACTGACAGCTGTAGGGGAGGAAGGGGGAGGGGAAAAAGATTGAAAGAAGGTGAAGGGATTAGTCAAAGAACATATATGAAAGACCTATGGACATATACAACGATGAGGGTACTGATTATGGAAATTAGGGGTGGGCTAAGTGTGGGGAGTTAAAGGGGAAAAATGGGACAACTGTAATAACATAAAAAATAAAAATAAATAAAAACATCCAGTTAAATGTGTGTGTGTGTGTGTGTGTGTGTGTGTAAAGGTTTTCCCATGAAAATATTTTTACTTTTTTTACCAAAAAAAAGGAAATTATATTTTATAAATTTAAGCTAATAAGAAAGATGAATTTGAAAGAAACATGAATTATCTCATTATTTCACACACATATGACAGTTACACTAGACAAATTAATAATATGGTTCTCTTAAAAGTCAGATTTCTGTCAAAATCTGTTTCCAGGGCAAGTTATTCAATTTAATGGGTAATTCATCTGCTTATATTTTCATAGTGCTTATGAATTCTGAGATATTTTGAAAGCAATCATACTGAGCTTTCTTAATATTTAATAGGTTTAATGATCTTATTGAATCTCAAAATTTATATCAAGCATAGTGCTATATTTTACTTGATATGGAGATGAAAATGTTAGAAAATATGATGTTTTATCTTCTATCATTTATTTTAATCATATTCCTTCTAAATATTATTACTTTTTTCCTTAAGCTACATATAAAACATCTGAAAAATACTTAATTTTCAATAGTAGAAAAACATCAGTTTTACCTTGTTAATACTTCTGTTTTTGTAAGTGGAAAAAGAAAGAATTGGGTCTGCTTCAAATCATATTTAAATTTAAAATTTCTTACATCAGGCAAGTATATTAACTTTAAAATCTTGTTTTAGTGTATTAATTACTCCAAGATACTGCTGCACTCTACCAAATAATGGAACTCCAACAGAACATTTAAATTATTTGTTTTGATATTTGTCTTGTGTATCTCCAGTATTGGGTTGACCAAAAATTTCATTTGGTTAATTTAGTAAGAGGGCTCTGGAAGTGCTTAGTTGTCTCTAACCTCATTCAAAACAATTTCATTAGGTTATATTGTGAAATTTCATATCAGCGTGCATTTAAAAATAACAACAAAATTGGTGAATTTTTGTGTAGCCATTTTAATATAGAAGATGGAAATATGCAACATTTTCAACATATTATGCTTTATTATTTCAAGAAATGTAAAAATGCAACTGAAATGCAAAAAAAAACCCACAACATTTGTGCAGTGTATGGAGAAGTTGCTGTGATTGATCAAAACTGTCAAAAGTGGTTTGTGAAGATTTTTGCTGGCTATTTATGGTTGGTAGACCAGTTGAAGTTGATAGCAATCAAATTGAGACACTAAACAATCAACATTTTACCACATGGGAGATAGCTGACATACTTAAAATATTCAAATTAATAAAGTAATTTGTAAAAACTGAAAAATCTGCCTTTTATTTTATGAAAAAAACCAAAACCGTACAAATTTTTTGGCCAAGCCAATACCAACATTCATGAGATTATGCAACAAACATTTTATAAGTTTATAAGGAAGTGTCAAGTAAATTACAAAAAGCATTTCACCATAATTTCTAATAATAAGGCACATTTTACTACCAAACCATTCAAATTTGCTCAACATTATTCAAACTTTGTGTTTACAACAAATTAAAGTCGAAATTACATAACATTTTAGAGTTGGAAGGGACCACAGAGAGCACTTAATTAAATTGTTGATTTCACAAATCAGGAAATTGAGAGAAATTAAAGTGACATTCCCAAAGTTACTGAGAGTTCATTGTACAGGTCCCACATGAATCTACTTTTCCCATTTCATAGTCCAATATAGTTTTCACTAACACAGAGCATATACTCACAATGCTATGGAGACCAAAGTTGTGAGGTAAAATAAAAATAACCTGAAAATTCCAAAACTATGTTTTATATAATTTCATGGAAATAAATGTTGGGAATGTTATTGCTTCTAGTAAAAACATTTGTGAAAACATGCATGTGTGTCTCTGGTAAATATTTTGAAAGTGTTTATATGTAGAGGATTTAATATTTTTCTTTAGTGCATGTGGGTAAATCACACACACAGAAGCTAATATTCTATATATTTTAAATTATAGAGAAATATAATCAATAAAATATGTGTAAATTTCATTTCATCTGAGATATTAGCATATTAACAACTTGCACATATTTTTCTACTTCTGCTTTATTTTGTCCCCCGTTTTCTACTTATAATCAATCACTCCCTTAGGCTTTTTGTTTAATTTTTCCTTGTTTTGGTAAATAATTTTATCACACATATACATGAAAAAGAAATACTTTTTTAGCCTTATTTTATTTTGTTTTATAAAAGTCTTCATTTAGAAAACATGTTTATTGATTTTCAGGAGAGAGGAGATGGGGGAGAGAGAAAAACATCGATTGGTTGCTTCCCTTACATGCCCCCAAAACTTAGGTATTTGCCCTGAACAGGAATTGATCCCCCAACACTTTTTTAAGTTTTTTAGTTTATTAATATATAGCAAACAATGTATTCCCTAATGAAGCAGTGTTCTCTAAAATAGCTTATACATGATTCCTGAAGTAAATGTATAAAAATATTTTATGTATAACTATACATATAATTTCTGGGTTGTTTAGTATGCACATGCTAAACCGTTTTTCCAAAATTGATGTAATAATTTATCTTCCCAGAGCAATGTATGAGTTCTCATTGATCCATATCTTATTCGACACTTCTTATGGTTTGATTATTTCTATTCATCTTACAAATATAAAATGTCATCTCATATTGGTTGTAACGGGCATTTCTAAAATAAATAATGAGGTTGTACATACATGTTTCCTCTTCTATTAAGTGTTTATTCTTGCCTCGACAAAATATCTACTAGGTAAGTGCTTTTGTCATTTATACATTTTGGATTTTAATGCTTTTCATTTGTATATGTTGCAAATGTCTTCTCCCAGATTTTGATTCATCAGTGGGTATTTGCTCCAAATATTTAAGTTCCTTTTAATATAAAGTTTTAAATAATTTTCTCTACATATGTTTTATAGATCTTTTATAAGGCATTCTCAATTGATGAATAGTGATAGTACAGTTTATTTTTGTTTTTATTTTTAAACATCTTTATTATAAAAGCATAATTGAATAATTTATTTTTGAATTTTTTAAAAACTTTTAGTATACAACATGCTAAAATAGATTTTTATTGAACATATAGCTGTACTGAACTAGTCTCATTATTGTAGGTAATGTGCTTATCGCATTTTTGTATTTTAAGGAAATTAATTTTTTTTATATTTATTCTTCCTAAACTTTATGCTTTTTTCCCCCTTGCACTGTTTTAAAATACTAGCACTTGGTTGAAGAACAGCTCAGAGAATGAACATTTTTGTTTTGCTATTGAGTTAAAGTTAATAGTTTTCAAAGTTATCAGTTGCATTGCAGGAAATTTAAATTTATTTATATACTTTTTAATTTTGTAGTTACAGCTTGCACTCTATATTATACTGTATTAGTTTCAGATGTGCAGCATAGTGGCTAGAAAATCATGCACTTTAAAAAGTGTCCTCTCTCCCAATATTTCAAGTATTCACCTGGCTCCACACATAATATAATATTATTGACTATACTGTAATTTACATCTCTGTGACTATTCAGTAACTAAGTGAGTGTTCTAGGCACGTATCTGTATCAGTGTACCAGCTGGCATTATTGTGAAAGGCTGCATTCAGCTTCAGTAAATTTTTTTGAAGACTCAGCGCTCTTTCAACATGTATGCCCATTTCATGATGGATGATTTATGAGCACACCTTTTCCACACTGCACTGAGTGTTCAGTAGTTTTTGACCAAAAATTATATGACTGCCATGCCCCACCCTCCCTATTCACCTGATCCACACAAAGCAACTATTTTTTTTTTTTTTTGTTTCCTGGGATAAAAAAAGTCCTCAAAGGAAACCATTTTGCCAGTATGGAAGAGGTGAAACAAAAATGGCAGAAGCACTAAGAGGCATCAGAATTGAAGACTTCAGTAACTATTTTGAGCAGTGGAAAAAACAACTTGATGGGTGTATTACATCAAATGGAGTGTATTTTGAAGATGACCAAAGTTTACACATGTAAGAATAAATACACAATTTTTCAAATAAATAAAGTCTGGGGTTTTTGGGTCCCCTCATATACCATATGGTATAATATGATGTAAAATATGTACATATTTCTTTTTCAATATGTGTGTTTAAATATATATGTTATTGTATTTTTAAATATATTTCTGATAATGACTTACTGCTGATTCATCTTTGAAATTATATCATGTTCCATTTAATATTCATATATAATTATTTTATATTTTGCATCTGGCCACTCCATTATTTTCAGTTTTTAGAGATATTAAAATGTTTACTTACCTAAATTTGTTTATTTGTACTTGCTTATTTTCAGTCATAGCAGCTCAATCTCTCAAGCATTTATGTTCCTTGATTGGGAACTTATTATTTGACTTTGATGTACAGGAGTTCTATGGGCCTAAATTGGAATACTCTACTGTAAAAAAAGACTTGCTTCAATCAATACTCATGCAATATCACCACACATAACTTGGTAGCTCTGCCTCCCTTGAGTATTCAGTTTTGTCCTTCTCTGAATCCCAGACTCCCTTTCCTATGCCTCTGATAATCCACGTCTACCAATCTCCATTACAAGTTTGATGGATATTGAAATGATTATATCCTTCATTTGGGCACAATCTACCTTCAATTGTTTATTTGATTGGCAAGTGGAACCTAAATATATTCAAATATTGAGATTGTGGTCCACACTTTCATATGAAGAGCTTACTTTGAAAACAATAATCAATTGTGAAATGTTATTTTAAAAATATATTTAAGCAGTTTATTAATGTTCATTAAGTAAAAGAATAACTTATTGGACACTTAGACACAATCATGAAAAATATTATAGTATTTATTAATAGACTTATTTATTCATACAGCCTTTAAACTTACAAGCATCCAAGCAAAAGTATATATAATATATGATATAATAATTAGTGATCAATTACATATATTTAATGATTAATATTATATAATTAAAACATTCTAAAACTATATTATTTTATATCTGTGGCCCATTAGTGCCATTTTTGCATTTTAAATAAATTTTTCATAATTTTTTGTAATTTACTGTCAACATTAAGAGAAATTAAATATTTTCAAAGGTATTTCTTTTCACTTAGCATAATGTTCTCCAGGTCCATTTATACTGTCACAAAGGGTAAATTTTTCTTTTACATGGTTGAGTAGTATTCCATTGTGTAAATGTCCCATACTTGTTTTATCCACTCATCTACTGATGGATATAAGCCATTCAGAGAAAGACAAATACCATATGATTTCACACATATGTGTAATCTAATGAACAAACTTAGCTAACAAGCAAAATAGAGGCAGACTAATAGATAGAGTAAGATGACAGCTAAAGGGGTGGTTAGTGGGTTGAGAGATTCAACAAAAAGAACTCATGAACATGGATAAGAGTATAGTGCATCCAGGGGGAAAGGAGGTTATAAGGAAACCAAAGGGTAATGGAAAAATACAATAAAATATTACAAATAGAACCTTTTCCTCCCACTGATTTGGGCTTCTTCAGTATCTGTGGAGCTCTGCGCGATCGCCCATGAGCGCCAAGGGCAGGACCCTGCTGTCCACGCAGTCCCTGGAGGCTCCACCACTGGGATTTTTTTCCAGACTCCAGCTTCGGCCCAGGCTCCAGCCACCGATTCATCGAGTT
Organism: Furipterus horrens; assembly: GCF_987537825.1. NCBI lineage: Eukaryota > Metazoa > Chordata > Mammalia > Chiroptera > Furipteridae > Furipterus > Furipterus horrens. The sequence continues at coordinate 63,344,166 of NW_028327182.1, forward strand.
CTTACCTCAGTGACCCACTTCAGGTCCCCCAGCTCGGCCCCCCACCTCTACCGCACAGCCCCCAGAATTGTGTGCGGGTGGCCCTGGAGAAGCATCTCCACAAAAGAACTCAAGACAAGGTAGGCAGAGTGACTCTCAATCATCTAGCCAGATGGAAGGTCCCACCAAAGAGTAATGAAAATATAACCAGACAGCATAAATAAATGACATAAAGGGTATCACAAGAATTTCAGGCTCAGGGTATCAAGAGACTGCACCACTGAAACCCCCAGATCTCTTATAAAGAATCTCATACCACAAAGGCAAGAAATCAAAGCAGACAAAACCAAAAAACAAAAACAAACAAGAAAAATCTAACATCGAAAGAAACAGAAACAACCTTCCAATGAAAAAAAAGAGGAATCCCCAGAAAGAGAGGTAGATGGAATAGACATAACCCAAATGTCAGATATAGAATTCAAAATAATGGTGATAAAGAAGCTCAATATACTTGACAACCTCAAAGATAATTATGACAATCTCCAAGGAAATTACCAACAACTCCAAAAAAAATTACAGAAAACTTATGGAGAACTACACCAGCATAAAAAAGAACATAGAAACTATTAACAAGAACCAGAAAGAAATGAAGAATACAATCTCTGAACTAAAAAACACAGTAGAATCAATCAAAAGCAGGCTAAATGAAGCAGAGGATCAAATTAGTGAGTTAGAGGACAATGTAGAAATAAATTCCCAGACAATACAACAAAATGAAAAAACTGAAAAAGTATGAAGAAGGTCTGAGAGAATTACAGGACAACATGAGACAAAACAATATCCAGATCATTGAAATAAAAGAAGGAAAAGGAGAAGAACAAGAGATAGAAAAACTGATAGGAAAAATAATGACAGAAAATTTTCCTAACCTGGAGAAAAAGTCATGCAAGTCCAAGAAGCACAGAGAATCCCAATGAAGAGGAACCCCAAAAGGCCAACTCCAAGGCACATCATAATTAAAATGGCAACATTCAAACAAAGAGAGAATACTAAAAGTAACAAGAGAAAAACAGCAAATAACATACAAGGGAGCTCCGATAAGGCTATCGACCGATTTCTCAACAGAAACATTTCAAGCCAGAAGGGAATGGTCAAAAATATTTCAAGCAATGAAAAACAAAGGCCCACAACCAAGAATACTCTACCCAGCAAGGCTCTCATTCAAAATGGTAGGTAAAATAAGAAGTTTCTCAGACAAAGGAAGACTAAAAGAATACATCTCTACCAAACCAGCATTGTAAGAGATACTAAAAAAATGATCTAAGAAAGAGAAGGAAAGAAAAAAAGAGGGAAAGGAACACAGGTACAAAGGGAAATGAATAAATGCGCGTCAATAATAACCTTAAATGTAAATGAATTAAATGCTCCAATTAAAAGACATAAGGTAGCAGAATGGATATAAAAACAGGACCCACATATTTGCTGTCTACAAGAAACACACTTCAAAACAAAAGATTTACACAGACTTAAAGTCGAGGAAAGGAGAAAAGTATTCCAAGCAAATGGAGATGAAAATTAAGATGGGGTAGCAATACTCACATCAGAAAAAACAAATTTCAAAGCGAGGGTCATAAAAAGAGACAAAGATGGTCATTTTATAATACTTAAGGGAACATTCAATCGAGAAGATATAACACTGATAAACATATATGCACCCAACATACGAGCACCCAAATACATAAAGAAAATATGAGAAGACCACAAGAACGATATTAACAGCAACACACTCATAGTAGGGGACTTCAACACTCCATTATCAACAATAGACATATCTTAGAAGCAAAGAAACATGAAGGATATACAGGCATTGAACAACACACTAAACCACATGGACTTAACTGATATATATAGAACCTTTCACCAAAAAGAAGGAAAATATACATTCTTTTCAAATGCACATGGGATATTTTCAAAGATAGATCACAGAATAGGACACAAAACAAGCCTCAACAAATTCAAGAAGATTGAAATTATATCAAGCACCTTTTCAGACAACAATGTCTTGAAATTAAAAATAAAGTTCAAAAAAAAATCAAAGACATTCATACTCATGGAGGATGAATAACATGCTATTAAATAATAAATGGGTTAACAGTGACATCAAAGAAGAAATCAAGAAATTTCTGGAGACTAATGATAATGAACACACGATGGCTCAAAACCTACAGGACACAGCAAAAGCAGTCCTGAGAGGGAAGTTCATAGCAATACAGGCATATATGAAAAGGATAGAAGAAGCTCAAATAAAAAAATCTAATCCTAAAGCTACAAGAACTAGAACAACAACAAAAAACAAAGCCTAGGGCAAAGAAGGAAGGAAATCATCAAAATCAGAGCAGAATTAAATGACATAGAGACTAAACAAACAATTCAAAAGATTAACAAAAGTAGGAAATGGCTCTTTAAAAAATGAAAAAAATCGACAAGCATTTAGCCAGGCTCATCAAGAAAAAAAGAGAGAAGACCCAAATAAATAAAATCAGAGATGAAAAAGGAGTAATCACGACTGATACCACAGAAATACAAAGGATTGTAAGAAATTACTACAAACAATGGTATGGCAAGAAACTTGACAACCGGGAGAAAATGAACAAATTTCTAGAAATATGTAACCTTCCAAAACTGAATCAAGAAAAAGTAGAAAGTCTCAACAGACCAATAACAAAGAAGGAAATTGAAACAGTAATCAAAAGTCTTCCGGCACACAAAAGCCCTGGACCGAATGGCTTCACAGGTGAATTTTACAAAACTTTTAAAGAACAAACTCCTACACTCCTCAAACTATTCCAAAAAATCCAACAAGAGGGAAAAATTCCAAAATCTTTCTATGAAGCCAGTATCACCCTAATCCCAAAACCAGGTCAAGACACAACAAAGAAACAATACTACAGGCCAATATCACTGATGAACATAGATGTTAAATCCTCAACAAAATATTGGCAAACAGAATCCAGGAACACATTAGAAAGATCATACATCATGATCAAGTAGGATTCATTCCAGGGATGCAAGGATGGTTTAATATTCGCAAATCAATAAATATAATACATCACCTAAACAAAATGAAAGACAAAATCACATGATTATATCAATAGATGCAGAAAAAGCATTCAATAAAGTACAACACCCATTTATGATGAAAACACTCAGCAAAATGGGAATAGAGGGAGCATACCTGAACATAGTTAAGGCTATATATGAGTAGCCTGAAGTCAACATCATACTCAATGGACAAAAATTGAAAGCATTTCCCCCTGAAATCAGGAACTAGACAAGGCTGTCCACTCTCTCCACTCCTATTCAATATAGTGTGGAAGTCCTAGCCACAGCAATCAGACAAGAAGAAGAAATAAAAGGCATCCAAGTTGGAAAAAAAGGAAGTAAAACTATCATTATATGCAGATGACATGATAGTATACATAGAAAACCCTATAGACTCCACTAAAAAATTACTCGATATAATAAGCGACTTTGGCAAAATAGCAGGGTACAAAATAAATATACAGAAATCTAAGGCATTTCTGTACACCAGCAATAAAATATCAGAGACAGAATCAAAAAAGAACATAGCACTTACTATGGCAACAAGAAAACTGAAGTACCTAGGAATAAACTTAACCAAAGAGACCTGTACTCTGAAAATTACATAACATTGAAGAAAGAAATTAAGGAAGATACAAATAAATGGAAGCATATACCATGTTCTTGGATGTGAAGAATTAACATCATCAAAATGACCATAATACCCAAAGCATTTCATAGATTCAATGCAATCCCTATTAAAATACCAATGACATATTTCACAGACCTAGAACAAATACTTCCAAAATTTATATGGAACCAAAAAGACCCCGAATAGCCAAAGCAATCTCGAGACAGCAGAACACAGCAGGAGGAATCACAATACAAGACATCAAACTATACTACAAAGCCACTGTGATCAAAACAGTCTGGTACTGGTATAAGAACAGACATATAGATCAATTGAACAGTAGAGAGCCCAGAAATAAACCCAGGTCTATATGGTCAACTAATATTTGACAAAGCAGGAAGGAACATAAAATGGAGTGGGAAGAGCCTCTTCAACAAATTGTGCTGGGAGAACTTGACAGGAACGTGCAAAAAAATGAAACTAGACCACCAACTTACACCACACATGAGAATAAACTCAAGATGGATCAAAGACTTAAATGTAAGCCATGACACCATAAAAGTCCTAGAGGAAAATATAGGCAGGAAAATTTCAGATATCCCACGTAACAATATTTTCATGGATACATCTCCTAAGGCAAGATAAATAAAGGGAAAAATAAACAAATGGGAGTACATCAAAGTAAAGAGTTTCTGCTCAGCAAAAGAAAACAACAAGATGAAAAGGAAACCAATCATATGGGGAAACATGATTGCCAATGATACCTCAGACAAGGGACTGATCTCCAAAACATATGAAGAGCTTATATGACTCAACACCAAGAAAACAGACAACCCAATTAAAAAATGGGCAAAGGAACTGAACAAACACTTCTCCAAAGAGGACATACAGAAGGTCCATAAACACATAAAAAAAAAATGCTCAACATCACTAGCTATCAGAGAGGTGCAAATAAAAACCACAATGAGAAACCACTTTACACCAGTCAAATGGCCATCATCAAGAAATCAACAAACAACAAGTGCTGGCAAGGATGTGGAGAAATGGAAACCCTACTGCACTGTTGGTGGGAATGCAGACTGGTGCAGCCATTATGGAAACAGTATGGAATTACCTCAAAAAACTAATTATGGAACTGCCTTTTGAACCATGGATACCACTCTTAGAATTATATCCGAAAACTCCTAAAACCCTAATTCAAAAAATCTTATGTACCCCTATGTTTATAGCAGCACTGTTTACAATAGCTAAATGCTGGAAACAACCCAAATTCCCATCTGTAGATATGTGGATTAAAAAACGGTGGTACATTTACACAATGGAATACTATGCACCAGAAAGAAAGAAGGAACTTCTACCATTTGCGACAACATGGATAGAATTAGAGATAATTATGCTTAGTGAAATAAACAAGACAAAGAAAGAAAAATATCATATGATACAGGAAACTAAGGAACAACACAAACGAATGAACTAAATAGAACAAGGAATGGAATAACAGTTATTAGGGGGGAAGGGGGAGTGGTGGGAGAGAAGGGGTATAGTAAGGGAAGGGTTTAGTCAAAGAACATGTATAAATGACTCATGGACATGGACAATGGGAAGGGATATGATTGTGGAAGAATGGGTGGGCTGGGTTAAAGGGAGTAACAGGGGGAAAAATGGGACAACTGTAATTGAAAAATGAACTAAAAATTCTATTAAAAATTTTAATTGAAAATATTACAATAGACATATTTCTATATAGTCTTATTATTTTTATCAATATAATGCTTCTTGCCCCCAAAAGTTAAATGTAATTATATAATTTAAGCAAATTTTTTTTTGCTTTTTTTAATATATAGATAACTTGGACTACTGAAATATCTTTGGTATATCTAGTCTGCACAGTTGCTTGTGAAGAAATGAGGTTGCTTCTTAATGGATACATAACCTGGAGTACACAGTAATCATGTGGTATTCAATATGGGGCATTAACAGTCTTGATAACAAGTCTGCTATTAATATTTCAGTCAGCAAAATATTATTTTTATTGCACATGTAGTATATGTTATTATATGTATAAATCTTTCTTAATAAATTTTACATAAATAATTTAGTAAAACTATTTTTTTAGTAAAAATTTATGTTTTATTGGTAATTTATTGTGTAATTAGATTACAACATAACATAATTAGGTTTTTTTCTATACACTTAGTAAAGATTTTATAATCTAATATACATGTATGTATATATGTATAAATCCATATGTGTGTGTATTTTTTAAATATTTTTAAATATGTTTTATTGATTATGCTGTTATAGTTGTCCCAATTTCCCTTCCCTCTGCTCCCCTCAACCTGGTGTTCCCTCTCTCTCCAGTTGTCCCCCCCTTTTAGTCCATGTCCATTGGTTGTGCATATAGTTCTTCTCAACCTCTTCCTGTCTATTCCATTCCCTCCTACTATGCTTCTAATCCCTATACCATCTCCCTCCCTCTCCCCCTTTCCCCTCCCTGCTGACCTCTCCCCAGTATGTTCCCATACCTATAATTCTTTTTCCACTTTCATTTTCTATTTAGTTTGCCTTTGTTTCAATTCCCTAACTTCTGTTGTTGGTTCTTGTGATGCAGTTTTCATTTTAATGTTCATAGTTTTGATACTCCTTTTTCTCAACCAGTCCCTTTAACAACTCATATAATAGTGGTTTGGATCTAATAAACTCTTTCAATTTTATTTTGTCCTGGAAACACTATCTCTGCCCTTCTATTCTGAATGACAGTTTCACTGAATATAGTATTCGTGGCTGTAGGTTTTTTATTTTCATTACTTTGAGTGTTTCTTGCCAGTCCCTTCTTGTCTGCAGGATCTCCCTTGAGAAGTCAGCTGATGGTCTAATTTGGACCACTTTGTACAGGATTCTTTTCTTCTCTCTTGCTGCTTTCAAGATTATCTCTTTATCTTTAATTTTTCACAATTTGATTATAATGTGTCTTAAAGTGGTTCTCCCTGGTTCCAGTTTTTCTGGAACTCTCTGTGCTTCCTGGGCCTGTAAGTCTATTTCTTTCTCCAAGTTCAGGAAGTTTTGCTTCATTACTTTTTCACAAAATTTTTTAAATTTCTAGTTCTCCTTCTTAGTCCTCTGGCAATCCTATAATTCATATGTTCTATCTCTTATAGCTGTCCCAGAGGTTTCTGATCCTCTCCTCACTTTCCTTGCTTTCTGATTCCTCTTTCCACACTGGTTGACTGTTTGTTCCTTCCCTATGTTCTGGTTTGCTGATTTAATCTCTGGGTTTTATTTCCTCTTCACTTGTCTAGTATGTGTTTTCGTTCTTTTTAGTATGACTGGCTTTCAATCCTTCCTCGTCTTATTCCAAATATTTTGTTAATTCTGTAAGCCACCTAATGATTACAGCTCTGAATTGAGCTTCTGTAAGGTTTCTTATTTGCTCATCTGTCAGATTCTTCATCTGCTGCCTGGTGAGCTGCGTGACTGGGATTTCTATAGTTGTCTGCCTTGTTTTGACAGATTTGTGTTTTGCTTTTCTTCTTGGGCAGGCTATAGGGGCAGAGCCCATGTACTCGTCACAACCCTGCTACCGGCAGTGATCTGCTATCTTTTTCACCACGCTGTGGTGCTTTGTCATCACTACCCGGTGACCGGCGGCAATCCACAACCTTTTTGATGGCATTGTGGTGCTTTGTGTGGGGGCGGGGGTCCAAGATGGATTCCTGCCGTTACTCTCTGCTAGGAGACCAGGATCCGTCCTCTGGACCTCACCATCCGAGGCAATGTGGGGGCTGCCTTTCCCAGCATTGGGGTCACGAGCTGCTGGGGATCAACTGCAGCTGGGATTGCTCTCCCTGTCGCTGTCCCTGGTGCTACCGCAAACAGCACCTTTCGATTTGCTCTTCCTACCTGTCCGATGAGCATCACTGGTTTATAACTTTGTATGTTGGGCTTCCATGTAGTTTTATTTTCTGGAATTTCTACTTATCTTTTGTTCTGAGGTAATTGTATTTCTTTCTAGTTGTAGAGAGAGACCAAGCATGTCAGTCTAAGACTCCATCTTGGCCAGCTGTGCATGTATTTTTTAAATTGAGGGTATTCTTCTCAGAAGAAAACAAGTCCCAATAATTTATTGAAATGTCATTTTATCTTCTATGTGCTGTAAAGAACTGAAACAAAAATCTGTATGAACTTTATGTTCTCCTCCATACTAATTTAAGCTAATATTGCAGAATTAATGACAGTCTTGAGAAATGCTATAATAAATTCCAGCTTTTTTTGTGTTGATACCCTGAATTAGAGCAACATTTTATGAAATGAAACTCTGAAAAAATTATTATGGATGAGCTATTGTTTTAATGCTTTTGCAGACTCTTTTATATTGTAATTATCTCTTTTCATCACAGGAAAACAAACTTAGGGCAACCTGAGTTATTTTACTTCCTTTTGTCTTTTAATCACTAGTTTTATACTATTTTTGTACTGCATCATTGGTGTTACTGAACAATTTACCCACAGTTTCAGGATTTGTACTGTCCCATTTTGACAGTGGCATATTTGTTATGTCAGCTGATGGTCTCCACATGGTGTGGATTATCTCTTTTGGAATCCCCACTTTCTTAAATATGAAAGTATAGCTATCCTAGATGATACTTATCTAACCAATTTAGTGTTGTAATAAAAGTCTTATTCTCTATATGTTACATGTTCTACCCAGATCACTCAGATAAAGATATACGTACATTGTCGTGCATCTAATGCAATACTTAGTATCCAGTAATATTTGCATTTACACATACATATGTTTCTCATCATTTAAATCCTCAAACACAAAGGATATGTTCCCACATACTTTGCTATGTCACTTTTTTTCTGTCAATAATGTTTTAAGAATGTAATTAAAGTTTATAAACTTTATTGTTTTATTGTTATCATGGAGTAGGAATGTTTGTGCACAAATTAATTGAATAGTCTATTTTAAGAGCTTCACTAGCTTTTCATTTAGCATGTATTATGTACTTGCTAAATGAAAGTAGTTTTGGTTTAATTTGGTAATTTATAGGACAGATTTAAAATAAAAATGTAGTGAAAATACTTCATTATGAAATTAACAAAATCTTATTATAAATAAATAATAATTCACTTTCAGTTGTCCAAACCACTAATATTTTGCCATGTCACTAACTTTCTGCTCTTAGTGGTGCATATTTTAGTCCATTTTTTATTTATGCAATTATCAGGTTGTAAAGTGAAGGCTATTCCTTTTAATGTCAGAAATGTCTTTATAAAATATATCTTTGCCCTTGACTGATATGGCTCAGTGGGTTGGGCATCACCCAACAAGAAGCAACTGATCAATGTTTTCCTCTCACACACAGAGTTTTCTTTTGCTTCTCATCCTCCCTTCCTTCCCCTGTCTCTACAAATAAATAAAAAAATATTTTTTAAATAATAAAAAAGAAATATATCTTTGATTACAAATACAGATTTTGAAGGGCCTAAATTACAAGTGTAACTTCAAAAGGTTTAAGAGTTACCTCAATAAAATTACAGTCCTATCTTCAGTCAGTGTTTTGATTAGTCCTTATTTAATGCATACACAAAATTTTCTCACATTTAACTTTCTTACACCTAACTTGAGTTGGTTCATGTGAGAAATAAAATTGACATACATAACAATAACAACACAGACAATAAAATAGTGTAATACTAGTTGCAATAATTTTAAAAATATTTTATCTACTTTTCTATATGTTAAAAATACTTTATGATTAAATATTATTTATAAAGTACCACAATTTTCATTTTATATTTGATGTATATATACTTGTGAAATTATAATATATTTTGGAAACTATCATTTTATTATTTTATTTTGTCCAAAATTAATGTTTATTCCACCTTTGTGGCATATTCTTGGATCCTTTACCAATGTTAAATGAGAAAAAAAACAAAAGCAAACAAATGAAGAAGTAAAATCAGAATCACTAATGTTATCAACTAGGGAAACAAATAAATTAAAATATAGCAGCCATCAGCAAGAGTACAGCAAAGATAATGCTGTAAAAAAAAAGGAAAGAAAAAAAAGAGAGAAGAAAATTGCTAGAAAACTGTATGCAGCATACTCTTTCAAACCAGCAAAATATGCTCCCACATACACAGATTGATCTAAGATGCGACTGTGGAACCAGGAACCACCCCTACTCCTAATATCCCATCAACAGAAGAAGAGAAAACAGAATCTAACCAGAAGGTTGCTAACCCAGAATACTATATTAAACATCCTTTGCAGAACAGATGGGCACTCTGGTTTTTTAAAAATGATAAAAGCAAAACTTGGCAAGCAAACCTTTTGCTGATCTCTGAGTTTGATACTGTTGAAGACTTTTGGGCTCTATACAACCATATCCAGTTGTCTAGTAATTTAATACCTGGCTGTGACGACTCACTTTTTAAGGATGGCATTAAGTCTATGTGGGAAGATGAGAAAAGCAAATGAGGAGGATGATGGCTAATAACATTAAGCAAACAGCAGAGATTAAGTGACCTCGATCGCTTTTGGCTAGAGACACTGCTGTGCCTTATTGGAGAATTTTTGATGACTACAGTGATGATGTATGTAGAGCTGTTGTTAATGTTAGAGCTAAAGGTGATAAGATAGCAGTATGTACTACTGAATGTGAAAACAGAGACACTGTTACATATATAGGGAGGGTATGCAAGGAAAGCTTAGGACTTCCTCCAAAGATAACGATTGGTTATCATTCCCATGCAGACACAGCGACTAAGAGCGGCTCCACTACTAAAAATAGGTTTGTTGTTTAAGAAGACACCTTCTGAGTATTCTCATAGGAGACTGAGTCAAGCAATTGAGATTTGGGAGTTGAACCAAAGCCTCTTGAAAAACAGAGTGGACTGCATTTCAATTTGATTTCCATCTAAATGTTGCAAAGATATGAGAAGTCTCATTCGCCTTTGTCTTGTACCTCTGTGTTCTTTTTTTTTTTTTTTTTTTTTAAGTTTTGGCTAGAGTGCCTGCTTACCCAATCAAAGAATTACAGTACCCATCATCCCCAGAATCCATAACTGTGTTTCTGACCCACTCTGTAATAGCTTAGGAGAATTATCATTACAGTTTACCCATCCAAAAAGTTGAAAAAGTACTTGCATTTCTATACCTTATGGGAAAATAATTCTGTTTATGTTTCATTGTATGTGGAAATTGTCATTTTAATAGTAACCAAATATACTTCCCTCTGTGAAATTTAAGTAAATCAATCATTTCTCTCAAAGGGCTTCATTTCAAAATGCTCCTTTCCATCATATTTCCTTTTCCTCACCAACATTAAATAAGGGACATTTATTTCCTTCTTCACAGCAAAACCACACATTTTTCCTTAATCTTGTAGCTTTTATCTACTACTTCATTCATTCCCTTTCTTTATTTTAAATTTCCTTTTTTCTTTGCTTACTTCTGTCTCTTCCACAAACTATTATAGGTGGTGAATGTAAGAGATTAGATGGATAATCAACATCTATACTTCACTATATTTAACCCACATATTTAATTTGTCTTATGTTAATTTAACAGCAGAAAATTTGTCTATTTTGTTCACTGTTATATCTTCTCTACCTAGAAGAGTACCTGATCCATGATAGCTCAATTAACATTTGTTGAAGAATGAATTGATAAATGAATGGTGTTGACCTTTTATCATACTCAGTAATTATAATCAGAAATATAAGAATCAGTTATAGCTATCCCATAAATATCTCATGAGCAACAGAGTATTTCCTTTCTAAATTCTAAGCCAATCTATAGTGTATCCACTCCTCTTCTTCCCCATTGCCACTATATTTGTGTATTCCAAAAAAATTCAATTAGTTGTCTTCAGAACAAAATACAGACTATTCAGCATGAAATACCTATTTGCTTATTATTTGTCCATCACCCAATGATTATAAATGCATCATTTACTACTCCTGGCACACTTCTCTTTTAAAGGTATATTCAACATTTTTCACATTTTTTAGCTCCCAGTCTCTGTACCATAAAGAAATACCCAACTCCACATGCATTGTTATACCTGTTGATCAGCCTCTTATGAGTGCTCTTAGGAACTCAACTTTACACTCTATTATTTTTTATAACAATGTTTAGATGATCCACTCAAGTTACAAGGCTATACATTCTTTTTATGTGCTATACCTTCCAAATTTAAAAATTTGACTCCAACTTCTCCCCAAATGTAAGACTTGTATATGCAACTACCTACTCAAAACCTCTGGTTAAAAATCTAATACCTACTTCAGAGTGCTAAAACTTATAATTTTTTTAAAACTTGTTCCTAACCATCTTATGCAGATCAAAACATGACACTACTATTGATCCGATTACTCAAACCCAAAGTCTAGGAGTCACCTTTTGCTTCTCACTTTCCTTCATGGGTTGTATACAATTCATAAAAATGTTATTCTTTGATGACCTCTTTTTCCCATTGCCATAGCTATGATCCTAATCCAGATGACTTGCACCTTTCAACCAGACTATAGCTTTAGTTCACCAACTGGATTCCTGATTTTATGCTTCATCTTCTGAGACCAAGTTTCTACAAAGCAGCCATAGTAATTATTTAGAAAATTGAAATCAATATGAAATTAGTCAGTGGCCTTCCATTACATTTAAAATATATAACTCCATCTCTATATCATAGTCTATGGAGTACTTAATGATATAAACTCTCTCTCTCACTGGAATACTTTCTACCACACCTGGTGTTGCTTATTGAACTTCAGCTTCTTGTTTTCCTTTCTGCACTTCATCTCAACAACTTTCCTTTTTTCTCAAGTCTTTTAAAGTTGCATGTTTCTCTGTTTGAAATATTTATCTCCCAGAGTTTTGTTTTCTTTATTCGTGTATATTCCTGTTTAAACATTATCTCTCAAGGAAGGCAATCTTGTACACTGCAGTGGACATTGTGTTGGCCTAACAGATTTTCCTGTTGGACCAAAGCACACACTTCTGCAGTACAAAGAGCAAGGCTTGATGTTAGCAGCCAGCTCAGTCTTTCCTAAGAAATGGAGTTTTCCCCCTCAAGTGTGTGCTCACTCCCTGGACATGGACAGTGACTGGCAGATTTGGGGGAACAAAAGTTTGTAACCCATGTTTCAGTTCATAAGATCCCTTGAATGGTCATCATAGCTCTAGAGTACAATGTAAAATTCACTGAAGTCCTTGCTGCTATTGCAATTTATTCAATCTCTCTTTCTGCCCAAACCTGATTCATTTACTCCCTGCCTGAAAATGCCTATACCAGATCTGTGGGAAGCCAAGCTAAGACAAACACCTCACTTAACTTAGCAAACCCTTGTTCCATAAGATTTTATCCCAATTACATGATTTATTTTTTATAGTTTTTCCTACTGCCTGATATAGTTTAAATATTTATAAATTATTTTTCTCTCTATAAGCTAAAGTGCAATTGGAAGGGGATACCCCACAAGGTAAGGGTTTATCTATCCTGTTCCCCACTTTATTCCCATTATCCAGGAAATACTCAACATCTACATAATGTTATTGAAGGTATTCCTCAAATAGAGTGAGATGTGAAGAAACTCAATTTATGAAGGCTTCAGGTATTTTTGTTGTTGTTGTTGTTATCCAATGATTCAATCATTTTCAAATGTTTATTAGAGACATTCTGTATTCCAAAGTAAATATCTATTTTAAAGTTAATAGTGATAAATATTCTCTCTGAATTGTTATGCTTCACAGTATTATCAAGATAAAGGATGGAGGACTGACAAGTAAATGCAATTTTTTTCAATGACTTAAGTGCAAGAGTACATTTATATAAAAATAGATCAGTGTACAGAGAGGAGTTTAAGGAAGTTTACTTGACAACAAAAGAAGTTATGCTAAATAAATGAGTTTTGAACTGAACTGAACATGTGTAATACTTATCACAAGGGAGAAAGTATGGGTAATGGGGATTATGACCAGAGGTCTGTAAATATACAAAGGAAGGAAGATAAGAAGAATCCTGTTTTCCCCAAATCTATGCAAGTATTTGGAATGCCTACAGTTCAAAGAATAAAGAGATAAATATTATGTAATGGCACTAGAAATGTTTCAAGAACCAAATTGTAAAGTGTTTTTGGATAATATGCTAAGATCATTTGGTGGTAATAGAAAGTAAAGAATTTTATGCAGTGGAATGGCACTAGAGGACTTACTTTGCAATGTTCATTTCAATGCAGTTTTTATATTAGATGTGAGTGAAAAACTAGGTAAAAAAATCTCAGGTACTATAGATATATCAGAGATAATTAATAATAATAATAAACAGTATTTATTGAGCATATACAGTATGGCAAGCATTATTCCAATCCCTTTAAATACATTAACCTATGTAATCAGTCATGAGTTCATTATTCCCAACCACATCTTATTTATTAAAAAAGGTACGAAAAAGATAAAATTTTTGCTTCCAGTTACAAAATTCCATATAGTAGAGTGTAAACTAAAGTCTGTTATTATATTGGAAAGCAACTTCACTCTACCAACTTCCTACAGGTAAGCATCTGAAGCTCCTTGTTTCTCATCCCTTCATGTTCCTTCTCTAATGAAATAAGCCACTGCACATGCTGCCTTACGTAACTTACTGATTTTTTCTTGTGACTTCATAGAGACATTTAGCGTGTAGGCAATTTTTACTTCATTCTGTAGACTCAGAATTTTAGTCAGTATTCTCACTTAAACTCTACTACTCAATTTCTTTAAGTATTTGAATCACATGGATATACTATTTTCATACAATTGAGTTCCCCTTATCATTTTTAAATTGAATCTTTCTAAACCTCCTCCATAGTAAAGAATTTGCCTCAAGCAGTGAAATCTCTATCTCCCCATTGGCCTTGAAAACAACTGTGTTTAGTAAGTACTGTTTACTCACCTACTAACAGCATGTGATTTAAAAAATATGCCTTAAATGCTTACCTTGCCAGAGACCCTGATAGTTACTAGAAATATTGGGAGACATGTAATCCAGGAAGATGACCATATGTCACTGTCTTCCTCATGAAGCCTGAACAAACTAGGTGACTCCCATGCATGTTTAGGCTGTGATAATAGGGAGAGAGGGCTGCTATCTTGGTGGGAAAAGGAAACTTCCCTAGTAGCTCCAGGAAGCACCAGTAATGTGACCATATTCAGTAAAAGCAAGACAAAGATTTAAGAACTGGATGGAATGATTAAATAATGACAAAGCTACAATGCATTATTATATATGGTTCATGTGCCAAAAACTAGTACAAAAAGAGACAATGCCTTCTGTCTTTGAAAGACAGTGAGCTGCTCTAGCCCCTTTCTCTCTTTTGTGTGCTCTCTCTTCCTCCTTCCTAACCCACTCTTTCTACATTTTCCTTCTTCTTCCCTTAAGGCCCCACTTGAATCTCTTCTATTTGTTTATTTTGTACTTTATGTCTTCAAAGAAACCAAACTATCTATCTGCCTTAAGCAGACTCATCAAAGAGCATGTTCCCTTTGGTTACTTGGCTTCTGCACTCTGAAACTATCTAAGTTCTTCCAAGATCATTATCCCCCAATTCAGGGCCTAGACATTGGCTTTCATTTCTACCTTTGTTGAATTCTCTTTCTCCTTTCCTTCTCCTTTACCCGCTACTAGAGTAAAGTTCAGTCATTGTTTATATTTTAGCTTGAATATGTTTTCTTCGATGCAAATAAAAAGCATATTTATATGAACACAAAAAAACACACTTAAGCTCTGCTTCATAAAACAGATTATATATATATATATATATATGTGTGTGTGTGTGTGTATAGATATATACACATACATATATTTAACATTCAATAAACATCTAATATTAAACTTACACAGCAGCCATTTCTATACACATCAGTTTATAGAACAGGAAAGTAAGGATTCAAAATGTTAAGGAGCTTGCCCAAGGTCATATATCTACTATAGGTTTTGAAACTTGAAAAGCTCTGAGTCAGGATGCAGACCACTGTCCTGAGTCCATTACACTAGATCAGACGTCTCTGGTAAAAGATCCCACAGAAGAATCTTGTCCATTTCCTACACATTTTTTTCCCACGAGTATTAATTGAAATAATAATATTAATGATGTCATCAATGCTTGTTTTTTCTGCTGGGCTCCAAGCTGTGGGAGGACAGGGACGGCATCTGTTTGGTTTCCACTGCATCCCACGTGCTGGCACAGGCCCTAGCACAGACTGGGTATCAGTAAATGCTCATGCATAGACTATTAGAAAAGTGGCTAATTAAACCAAGTCACAGCAAAAGAAATGCCAACTGCTAAAGGTATCTGACTGCAAATGATCTTCCACTTGACTGAATTTTATGTAGAACAGCATAGAAACTTTATCATAGATGATTAGGTAAAAAGAGATATCTTCTCAAAGTTAGCCCTCAGAAAAGAAAATCACCTTGTATTGAGGCCTACCAACATTTCTCATATTACAAGGCGTTTTATAAATGACTTTATTTTGAACCACAAAGTCCTGTTTAGGGGAAGACATGTGGCCTAAAAGAACCTCAATCAATGCTAGCTCAAAATGCTTACAGAGGTCACCTAAAGTTATAGGAAACAAGAAACAAAGAAATTGAATACAACTTTATGAATTTTTTCGTAGGAAGGAGTTTGTTATTGCAGGTGTTGGATGCCACTATAAAGAAGCACTGTTAAATTCATGAAAAAGGAATATTGTAAATATAATATTTTATGCACATGGAGCTTATACATTTACATATAGAGAACAAATGAAAACAGCAATTGTCTTGATGTTGTGTGAATCAGGATTTGTGACTTGAGATAAAATCTCCAGTAACAGCCTCAAGCATGGATCTCAGAAAGTATTGTATCTCACTCCTGGGTATAAGTATAAAAATGTGTCATGGATGGCTGTGGATGGGTGACTCATGGAAAACACACATTGAAGACAAACTCCCTGATATCAAAATATGAGTTCAAAATTTAAATTAAAGCCTTAATTTAATATAATGTAATGGAAATTCAACAGCTCTATATTGATAGTTTATGATAGAGAGGTAAGACTTGGATTTATACACATATATAATAAAAAATAAGTATTTAATCAATTATACAAATATATTAACATAATTATATATAATTAATCACATGTAATCATAATATAATTTATAATAGATGATCTATACATAATTATATATAATACGCATATGAAATGATCAATAAATAAATTATATAAACATATTTAATTATATATACATATATAAGTGTAAAATTAAACTTATTTAATGTGTGTGTGTGTGTGTGTGTGTGTGTATCTCATTGACCTAAGATTTTTTGGATTTTTATATTTATGTTCAGCTGGCATTTGTTAAAATACTCAATTTCTTGTTTTTCCTCCTGCACCTTTAGCATAGTTAAATACACTAAATGTATTACTCTGGGGGATGGCACCTTGACCAAAGAGAAATTTGGATCAAGTCTCAGTGTCCTCTGTGTGTGTTTGTGAAACTGACAATTAAGAAGCAAGTCAGCCTGAAATACTTGTTTATGAGAAACAAAGGATCAATATGCTCTTTCCACTTCTTTTTGTCTATTTTCTTTCTCTTCATTCCATCTGAGCCTTAAAATACTTAGCTTGGATTACAAAAGTATTCTAAATTATGTTTATTAAAGAAATTTACTTATGCATAAATAAAGATCATTTTTGAATATTAATCATCTTGTGTGAATTACATTAGTGTCAGATTAAATTTGTTATATGGTTTGTTGAATTATATCACTAAACTATGTCCATGTATCTTTTGTTATTTTAGTTATTCAGGGCCCATGATGATAACTCAAAAATGGAAGAAAAAAATATAAAACACCAAAGCAAACATAGCAATAAAGATAAATATATATAATTTTTTTCTTTTTCTTTTTTTATTTTTATTTTTTGGTTTTTCAATTACATTTGTCCCATTTTTCCCCAATTGCTCTCCCCCACCGAGCCCACCCCTTCTCCCACAATCATATCCCTCCCCGTTGTCCATGTCCATGAGTCATTTATACACATTTCTTGACTAAACCCTTCCCTTACTTATCCCCCTTCTCGCCTTCCTCCCTCCCCTCTATTGACTGCTATTCTGCTCTTCATCCTATTTAGATTGTTTGTTTGTGTTGTTCTTTAGTTTCCTGTATTAGGTGATATCATATGGTATCTTTCTTTCTTTGCCTGGCTTATTTCACTAAGCATAATTCTCTCTAGTTCCATCCATGTTGCAAATGGCAGGAGTTCCTTCTTTCTTTCTGCTACATAGTATCCCATTGTGTAAATGTACCACAGTTTTTTGATCCACTCATCTACAAATGAGCACTTAGGCTGTTTCCAGCACTTAGCTATTGTAAACAGTGCTGCTATGAACATAGGGGTGCATAAGTTCTTTTGAATTCAGGTTTTAGGATTTTTTGGGTATAATCCTAGCAGTGGAATCTCTGGTTCAAAAGGCAGTTCCATTTTTAGTTTTTTGAGGTAATTCCTTACTATTTACCATAGTGGCTGCACCGGTCTGCATTCCCGCCAACAGGGCAGTAGGGTTCCCATTTCTCCACATCCTCGCCAGCACTTGTTGTTTGTTGATTTGTTGATGATGGCCATTCTGACTGGTGTAAAATGGTATCTCATTGTGGTTTTTATTTCAATCTCCCTGATGGCTAATGATGTTGAGCATTTTTTTTATGTGTCTATGGACCTTCTGTATGTCTTCTTTGGAGAAATGTTTGTTCAGGTCTTTTGCCCATTTTTTAATTGGGTTGTTTGTTTTCTTGATGTTGAGTCATATAAACTCTTTATATATTTTGGAGATCAGTCCCCTGTCTGTGATGTCATTGGCAAATATGTTTTCCCATATGGCTGGTTTCCTTTTCATCTTGCTGATGTTTTCTTTTGCTGAGCAGAAATTCTTTAGTTTGATATAGTCCCATTTGTTTATTTTTTTCTTTATTTCTCTTGCCTTAGGGGATGTATCCGTGAAGATATTGTTACGTGGGATATTTGAAATTTTAAACATACTGCTATTTCATTTAAGGAGCACATTATCATTTTTTCTGCTTTCCATGTAATTATTTACTTCTTATGGTGTATTCAGTTATGCTTGAAACAAACAAAATATTGTATAACATATGTTGTGTAGGTGTGTACCAGAGGTTCAATCTATAATTGCTAAAATTATAAGTACATTATATTCACATGGGGATTTTTTGTATGTAGAACATTTTCTTCCTTTCATCTTAATCTTTATGCTTAGCCTTGGGAAGAGGGAGATATGCTTTGGAATGCTTATTAAATTCATATGTGTTTCATTGTGACTAAAAACAATTTAAGAGATCTATGTAATACATTATTTTAAATAAAATATTCTATTGGAAGCATTTATATTGCATTCAGTGATATCTGTAGAATATATGTACTCAGTTCTGAGACAGCTGCTTTCTAAAACTAAAGATAATTTCAGAGAAAATGGATAAGAAAATGTCCATGTGTGGCATCTTCCTTGTTGGACACCATGTAAATTGCATCCCCAGCAAAAAATTTTATCCCTCAATGTGGTTTAAATTGAGTCTGTCTTCCTTGATAACTATTTAAGAAAGCAAGAGATAGTATGTGGCTACATGTTTCAGATTTCAACATCAGCCTTGGTTTTGTTTCCCTGGAAATGGTGAACCTCAAGGAGAGTAGACTAATGTAATCTGTTATAAATTTATAGAGACTTAATTATTTCCAGGTGGGAAATCCATTGGGCTCACTACAGAATTTAGGGAGGTATGTGCCTTTTTCTCTGTTTTAATAACTATTTACAATTTCTTGTAATATTAACTATAAAATTTCTAATCAACTAGATTCTAATTTTTTTTATTTATGGAAATATTATTTACCTATTTTTACAGGAGATATCCATCTCCACAGAGTTGGCCTGTCCAAATGAATAAGAAATAGACCCAGAGTCTGGATGCCTGTGTTTGATGTGCACCTCTACCATTTCTTAGTCATGGCCTTGGACAAGTTGTTTTATGTGTCTCTGTCTCAGCTTCTGCAGAGGTAAAATGAAGATAATGATAGTTACTATCTTAAGAGGATTATTTAGAACATATCATAAGTTAACATATGATGACTTAGAATAACCCTTGACACATAATAAGTGCTATATGAGTTAGCTTAAAAATTATTTATAATGAAATGCACATGCTTGCCTTTGTTTGCAGAGTAGGTGCCACGTTGTAGCTAATACAGCTCATTGTCCTTTCGTCTTTAGTGAAAAGCAGGCCACATGCCAGAATATTTCTTCATTGCTTTATCAAATGCTTATTGAGCATACTATGCATCAGGTTCTGTGTTAGTTACCAAGACCAAACTTGAGTAAGTCAACTTCCAATCTGTAGGAGCTGGTAGCTCGGGGGGTGGGGGGGGGGAGGGATACCTCACATATACAGGAAGATAAAAAATGATATGTGTGTTAGAGAATCATCTTTGCAAAGCGAAGGGCCCTGGAAAGTTTTAATTAAGACCATCCTGATGTGACCACATCTAGAACTTTAAAGTCAGGATGCCTTAGTTTTTGCTAGATGTGTTCATTACCAAAGTTAGAAGCAAATATAAATTCCCTTACCCTTTAACTATCTATTTCCTTTTTGTAAAATATGTGAGATAAAGTACTTACCTTACAAGTTTAACATGGTAGTAAACACTTTATATTTTTACTGTAACAGCTATTAAACTTTCAGAAACAACTATGAATTTTTGTTATTTCCTTTAATGTCACGTGAATCTGCATCTGAGTGGAAAGTATAAACATTTTCCATTAGTGAGTTGTTCCGTGGCAGACTCTAGTTTTGTACCTACTTTCTAAGGAGTCTGGTTGAGTCTGTTATTGGGTGAAAACAAGAAGACACCCAGAGGTCTTCTGCTTGGGGAAGTTTATGGGTATTCAGCTCTGTCTGGAGTGATTACTTCAATTAATGGAGGTAAATCATTAGTTATGTTAAGTCATAGTAACATTAATAGGAGTCTGACATAATCTGAACACCTGATAAGAAAAGTGGTAAATAGTTAGACTGAACATAGAGTATGTTAGTCTTCTTGACTAAAAAAACAAATGCAGGCACAATGGCCTTCACCTCCAGTGATAGTACACTGTGTACCCAGATCAGTAACGAGTCAGGCTGTTTCTAACCCATGTGCATTGCTACTTGGCTAATTTTAGAAAATTCAGTTGTACAAAAATTTGGCTTTATAGATTAATTTTACTTTCATGTCCAGAAAGCAAAGAAGAGAATGGTATGAGACAGGGTTGGTACATGTAGCACTTAGTAAGCACTTAGGAAGAAATTTAATTTTTTTTCTAAGACTGATTACAAGCCAGATAAATGTTTAAAGCATGAGCATGTCATGACATATGTTATGTGGTTTTCAAAGTTCACTTGGCTTCTGGATGGAAGTCACGCAGAAGAGGTAAACATTGAACAGAAGCCAGATAAGGGTCTATGTTAATAGTCCAGATGAGACATGTAAAGTGCCTTGAATCAAGTAGTAATAATAAAAATGGAAATGATATGATGAAATATATGTTGGAGAGATAATTAACACACTTTTTAATCCCAACATTCCTAACCTTGAAATGTATAGTGTCAAGGAGTAAGTAAAAAAGCACAACATAAAAAATGTTTTTATTTTTAGCTTGAGTAACTGTTGGTTCCACTTATGAAAATGTCACAATCTAAGAAAGAAAATAGTTTGGAAATGTGGGAAATAAAGTGTTCTTTTTATCAAGTTAAAATTGAGATGACTATTACATATCTGCATCAACATCTAAGCAGAGGATTAGATATATGCACTTAGACTTTGGGTTTGAAAATATTTGTTAGAGATCAATTTGAAAAATTAAGTTGAATATCGAATCTATTTTGGGCTAAATATAATTGTATTGAAGTAATGGGACTGAATAGAGATATATAACAACAGGATAATTAGAGGTGGGGATAGAAAGCAGATGAGAACCTTGGAAAATTTAGAAGTAAAAACGTAGAAGAGGCATCAGCAAAGAAGAATAAAAGAGATAGAAGGAATAGCAAGAGAACACAGTGTTTGGAAGGGAAGAGAAAAAAAGAAAAATGTAGTTATTGTTTGATGAATCTTGCTGAGAGTTTACTGAAGAAGGCCACAGAGGCAGATGAAATTGGCAACATGGGCATGTTTGGAGACATTAATAAGAGCAGTGTTGCTGAAGTGACATGGCCAAACACTATTCAGTGGCAGAGGAACTAGGAGAGTGACTATAGCCAGACATTTCAAGAGTTTTGTTGCCAAAAAGCATACAGAATTGGATCGAGAACTTGAAATATATGTGAAGTAAAAATGTTTTTTACTTTACTTCATTTTTTAAAAATGGGGAATAGTGGGACTTTGTGCAATGAGAATAATCTGATGAAGAAAAAGAAATTAGAGATGTTGAAGAGAAATCGCTTAATTGCTAAAAAGAATTCCACTAGAAAATGTTATGGGGTAAGAGCAATAGATCAAGAGGAGTGATTGGAATTTGGGAGAAGTAAAGATATTTCTTACTTAGTAATAAGACCAAGGAAAAAATATATGTTCAGAAAAGATAGGTTTAGAGTTTTGGTGGTGGGGTGATGAGCATATTTTTAACACGTGCTTTAAAAAATGTCTTTCATATTTAAATGACTACATAGAGAAAGGCAGGATTTTTCTGTGTATTACCCCATGAGACATGTCTAGGTTGTCCCTACAAAACCAAGTTCTGGTCTCCCATTCTCAGAAGACTTGTTATCCTGACTTATCTCAATTGCCCAGCACAAGGTGTCCAGATGCTGGGAAATGATATTTGTTAGTACTTTCCTAAACAAAAATCTTTAAATAAATATATTTGTTCCCCATTTACATTTGCACTCCCAGACAGAAATATAGTGGTGAAGTCCCTCTCTTGAAGCCCACACCTACATTACCTCTAGGCCCTTCTATGGGATGCTAGAACATGGGAACAATACACCTGGTTCACCTTTACCCATGAGTTCCTGAACCAAGTGATAGTTGCTGAAAATCATTCACGCAAACTGATGTCAATTCTGTCTGTTGTCCTGGTCCATGACAGGGTGCTTATTCTGGGTTACCTCAAGAGCCGGAGACATCCCTTAGGGGCCAGAGTAAGTTATAAAAATAGACAAGAATAAAATGGACATGCTGCTCTCTATGAACCATGACTGCCCTTGAGATAATAGAAACAAACATGTTTTGGAGGGTGACAGTGAATATGAAATGACTCAAAGGTGGATGAGTCAACTACTTCCCAGGTGTTCACAGGCTCCACAGGTCAAAAAGCCTGTGATAAGGCAGGTTGCATAAAGTCCAGTGATGGGGTGAGTATACATTTTTTGCCACAGGTCCATGACACTCTTGTGTGGGCAGATCACTCAGAAATCCAGAAGTTCAAGGAAACCTGGAGTGATACTGCTGCCAACCATTCTATTACTTGATTCCTTCTCATGAATGTGGAATCCTTTCTGAACCTAAACAAGGAGAACTAAAGGGTAAAATCTGTCCATTTGGAATATTTGACAATGAATTTGGGCTACCCTCTAAGGGAGTACCTGACTGGAAGAGGGATATCTAGACTAAATGAACATATCCATGTAGTTGAGTAAAATCTGGGAGTTGGAGATAGGCAGTTAATTTAAAACTTTGACTGCAGATTTAATAGTCTGAATTTAGTAATCATAAATAGTCATATATACATTAATTCTGAATTCATTTCTGGTGACTTCAAATGCACATCCCACACAGCTTTCTGAGAAGTTTCCTGACAAACTTCAGACCTGTAATGCTAAATGGAACCCCTTTACTGAATCAACTCAGAAATAATGGGTTATAATGCCATTATTATAGAAAAACTACAAGTGATTATAGAAAAACAAGTCAGGAAGTGAATATTTTTCTACTCAGATCTCTGGATCTCTATTCAAAAAGAACACAAGAGACAGGAGGATAGGGGAAGGAAAGAGGAATTAAAGATAGAAGACTAGTGGTATAAATAATTTCTTTAAATTTATTTATTTATTTTTTTACAATAGAAGCTGCCAGTGCCCTCTGATCCTGACTTGAGGTGTGTCCAATTATTCACCATACAGAATATGACTGCCTACAGGAGGGCAAGAACACTAGGGTCACTTGGACCAATCAACATTCTACACCTCTGCACATGTGTTCCAGCATAAAGTGATGCTTGCTGATGTTCCAAGCAAGCACAGAAGATTGACTGAAATACATCATTATATTTACAATGAATATATGCTTTTATGTATCAAATATATTCTCATTGTATAGCTTTATTGTAATTTTCAATTTATCAGTGCTTTCATACATGTAATTCTATTATATTGATAACCTATATCAACTAAGATTAGTACTCTACCACATGGTTAAAGTCATCATGGTGTTTTGAAAGAGACATAGGCCAGCAGTTGGAGACCCACCAATCTACATCCAGTGATCCATTATTTAACTGTTTATACTTGGGCAAGTCATACAGACTTAGGCTAACTTATCACAGTTGACAGTGCCAGAACTCTGCCTCTTCTGGATGGAATATATGGGTGATACACCATAGTCACCACCTTCAGCATTCCTCAACACTGAAACCTGTTTGTAGCTTTTGTTGTTTTATTTCCTTTTGATTATATGTAGTCATGTTTTCCTAATAGTGTGCCACCACTCTATGTTGTTTTTCATTAATGAAGTGTTCAGAATTTCTGTCTTTAGAAATGTTGCGAAATTGTCACATCTTATTGCTACTTTTTTCATGAAGGTCACTGAAATGATTGTGTTCATTTTTAGTACCAATAATAAGTGTAAATTCCTTTCTAATCTAAAAGATAAAGATTAAAAAGTGAAAACTTGAGAGAGAGAAGAATTAAGAAAGCTATCCAAATTGAATATACTCTTACCTCACTGGCTTTGAATAACTAAGTGAATAATGCAAATTTGTCATTTATAACCATACTTGTGCTTTCTCTTCAATGCTAAAATATAGTCATAATCACGAATATCTGATAATAAGTAAACAACATATTTTAAAGCCTATTTAACTTCAGTTATAGCATAATGCATGTCTAATATCAGGTTATATTGACTTACATTTTTTTATTTGACTTTCTTTTTTCCTTGGTAATACAGTATCGGCAGCCGTCCGTCTCGAGAGACGATGGCGTAGCTTCTTGAGAGTCTATCTGCACCGCCGAGAATGGCTGTGCAGTCCGACTCGGGAGTGACAATCCCTGCCGCACTTGTTACAGGTGAAGGCAGATGGCTGTTGTTGCTGCTGTTGACGCTGCTTCCGCCTCGATCTTTTCTGGACCGCCTCCTCGTTGTGCGCAGCCTCTGCGCGGGACGTACCTTGCCTGACCGCGAGCCTCCAGGCTAGGCGGTCGTCTGCTTGAACTTCCCATGTGTTGAGATTGATGGAGCATTGTGTCATGTCCTTTTTGCAGATGTCTTTGAACCGCAGTTTTGGGCGCCCTGTCATCCTCTGGCCTTCTGCTAGCTCGCCGTAGAGGAGGTCTTTGGATTCCCGTATTCCCAAAGGTAATACAGTACCTATACATTATTGGCGATGCATTTAATAAAAATGAG
Organism: Furipterus horrens; assembly: GCF_987537825.1. Classification (NCBI taxonomy): domain Eukaryota; kingdom Metazoa; phylum Chordata; class Mammalia; order Chiroptera; family Furipteridae; genus Furipterus; species Furipterus horrens. Next base: position 63,369,566 of record NW_028327182.1, read on the forward strand.
TTTAAATCAAATAATACTTAAGCTAGTAGAAAGATTAAGCTTTATTAGACATAATATTTGGCACTTTCACTAAAATTTTCTAGGGCTATTTAACAGAATTTATAGTTTCAATCTTAATTTTTCTCAACATTATTTTCTACACCCAGAGAATGAAATAATTGAATTACGGGGCCCACATTCTTTTTCCCTATAGTGCATTATATTCATGTATGCATATACATGCATACATGAATATTTATATGTACATATAAATATACATTTATGTCCTGAATATCTCTCTCTCGCCCCCTCTTTGTTTTTCTGTCTTGCTCTCTTCCATACTCAGACTTCATATAAGTGGTAATTAGTACAAAGAAAAACAAATAATATAATTTAAATTTATAAAAATTGCTGATGATTAGTAATAAGGAAAACACACCAAGAAAAACATCTTTACATTTGGTAGAAGGCTTTGAACCAATAGAAAAACATTCTGTAATAGAATGTCATACTCTTTTAAAGAAGCAAAGTAATTCCTTTACACACAAAGAAACATCTCATTATTTTTTCCCATAATAATGATCTTGATATTTAAAATGAAAGCAAATAAAGCTATATTATGTTTTAAAATTATTGAAATTTCAGTACAAAAATATTCAGTTAGAAATATAATAAGCAATTATTTTTAAAGTAATGTTATGTCATTATAGAATTTTTATAGCTTAAAATTATCCTTCACCTTTGGTAAATTGATGGTTTAATTTGTACAGTCTGTATACACAAGCATCTGAGTCTGTTTCACATTCTCCCTTAAATAAGAGTTAATGCGATTTTATTCAGAGCATAATTTTGTATCAATAATTCAAATAAATATATATTTAAATATTGGTAAAATATTTATTTTCAAATCAAATGTAGTGAGAAAAATAGTTCAAATATTTTATTAGCATACATATATTAATAATGTATATTCCTCATTTATATAATAAGTATACTATTATTAACTATTAGGAAAATAAAATAATTTCAATAATCATTCTTTTGTATTTAATATATAATATTAATATATTTTCCAAACATTTTCTAGAATAGTATCTTGATTTGTTTTAAGTAGTTTATACTATACATTTGCTACAGCCTGGAGCTAGTTGCTGGCTAGGATTTGAGAGATTGCCTGTAGTCACAGATTAGAACAAATATAATTGAAATATATATATATATATACATATATATATAAAAAACAAAATATTACCTCCATTAAGACCATGTGCTAAGCAAATCAGCCAACCACTTAGGATAATATTCTAACAAACTCATGAATTCTCTGCTTGCCTGGGTGATTTCCTCTATTTCTGAAATCACCTCATTCTTTGTCATATAAATTACCTGCCTATACTATAGTCCTAGGCTGCCAAAATGATGGTCAGTGCTAGAAGAGAAAAAATTTTTAAAGTTTTATCATCTCTCTTCCCTGACAATTTTAAAAATTAAAATAGTTAATCTTTTTTTAATGCTCAAATGCAGTAAAGATGATATTGACATGGCTTTTCTTCCACACAGGTTGGGAAAGAATAAACAAGTTCAAGTTTTTTGGAACTTATTTTGACTAGGTACATAACTAGCCTTGAATATGTCTACAAATATAATGCAATATTTCAATTCTGTGGATTAAGTCTAAGAAAATATAAATAATACATATGAGATATTAGAAACAACACATTGGAAAGAGCAAGTAGACATCCCTCTATATTCTGAATAAGATCAACTTATGAATTATCAATTTAAATTACTCTCATAATAACACAATTATTTTTCTTTTATGATATAATATTTACTACATTATTAGAAAAATGTGATTATAATAATTTATTTTTTGTGAATAAAATATGCAGATTTGTTCCAAAAGCTGTTTTTGGAGACACCTTCTGAAATTCAGTACATAAATTTTACTATGTTTATTTTTTTCCTTTCTTTGATTTTGGTTTCTATGTTCTTATAAAAATACCATATTTTATAAAATTTCTGAAAGTAAAAAAGTTTAATAGCATCAAACTTTCAACGTTCAATGTTCTTAGAAAATTTATTGAAACATTTTGAACTATCAACCTTTCAATAGAGCAGAGGAAGCTTGGTAACTAATTTTTTCAAGTTTATATATAATTTACTTATCAATGGTTTATAGAAAATAGAAATATCTTATTTAGGGCTTAGGAGAGTAGATTCAAGATGCTGACTCATTTTGAGGAGCTGACAAGCTAGCTTCAAAAATTCAAATACAGAGGTTTTATACATTTTATTTTATATATTTTTATATATTTTATAAATGTGGCTATATGAATATTATGCAAATTTATTCATATCGCAGAAAGAAGTATCTTGTTTTAGATTAGATCCTAGATTGGGTAGTGTCTTTTTTTTTCCAGGTATAGAAAGATTCCTGGGAGTAAAATGGGCTTTTGAATGCAAAAAATATTAAAAAGAAAGGCCTCCAGCTATAGTATTTTTTTAAAAATAAGACATTAGAAAATACTGCTGATCATAATTGGAATAATTAGAAATCAGTAAGTTTTGAGCAATCAAAGCAGGAGTTTTGGAGGAAGCACAAAATTGAGGGAGATTCAAAGTAAAGTGAATACACAGTAAGATGATAATGCTGGGAAATTTTATGACACTTTAATCAGCAGAACATAAGACAATTGGCATAGACAGAGTTAGAAGGGCTTGTGAAGGAGGTATAAGAATGATGAGGCATGACACTATATTAATTAACATTAAAATTCAGCCAGCACCTTCCACCCTCCAAACCTCTGGTTTCATTATGTTGAGTCAGATTCAAGAATTAAAGGACAATGTGATCAAATATGTTTGAGGAATACAATAATAAATAAAATTAAAGTGATCCTCCCCTATCTCTTGAGTGCACCCTTTTTTTCCCTCTTTTCTGCTACTGACAGTTTAGGTTCTCATCAACTTTTATCTGGCCTAAACTAATGTTCTCCTAACAGAATTTTCACTGACAGTTTTTCTCTCTTCATGGCACTCCTCCTTTCAGAGTTTTCTTCTCTATTTTATCATCTCTAAAACATGGACATATTCATTATACTCTAAAGAATCATAATTTAATGTTCTCATCACCCAGATTATAAATTGGCTCTCCAAAGTAAATGACCTAGTGTGGTAATGGGAGCCTCTAGTAAACAGGACCACACTTGAGTCATGAAAGAAACTACTGTGAGGGTCTAGCCACACAGAGATTTTCTCATGTAGGGCTTAGAATGAACAGAAACAAAGTTAAGTGTGTTTGTTGGAAGGAGGGAGACAGCAATCTTTCTTCTTTGATAAAAATTAGATGATCACTATTTGATACTTTCGAGGACATTAATAATAAGCCAGCTAACATTTCAAGAAAACTACAGAGTGCCAGCACTAGGCTGATTACATTGTATGTATAATTTCAATTAATTTTGACAATAATCTTATGAGATAAGTTCCAAAATTCACCCATTTAACAAACAAAAAATGAGGTGTGAAAGCTAGTGTTGCATCCAAGATATGAAGTAAAATGTCTGACTCCAGAAACTGAATCATAACCTTCCAATGTGTCTACATATATATTGTAGATTCAAACCTGTCTTTCTCCTTTTCTCCCTCCCTCCTTCCCATCCTTCCTTCGTCCCTTTTTCTTTCCAGAACCCACAGCCAACCCTGAAAACTGCAAATGAGGCACCCAAGTGCACAACAGAGAAAGTACTTGACTTGCATTAAGCCTGAATCTAATACATAGTATATTGGTCTCTGCCTGAAATCAGAATCAACTCTTCAGCCTGTTCTAGTTTTAAAAACAGGAAATTTACAGCCCGGTGAATTTAAGAAAGACAGCCTAAGAAAGAAGAAAGTCTTTCTTTCTGATAAACCCTTGAGACCATCAAGCCACCCATGCTAGCCTACTAAATTTACATATTAACAAACATTTAAACTAATACTCCAGGCCACAGCCCACTTGTAGGCAGACTACACTTATTTATATTTCAGTAAGTTAGCCAACATTTTATCAAAAATAAGCAAAGTGAGCCTGTACCTTCAAGAAAAATAATTTGTAGTATGATTGACAAATGATAAAATTTGAACTTAAAACTAAAAATCAAAAAACAAAACAAAGCAAAACAAAACCTGTAAAGACTTTTTGCTGTGGTAATAATAACAAATGTGAATTTTTAATTCTGTCATGAAATATGTCAACATGTAGAAGATATAAATAATAGAGTAAACTAATACTTTCCAAATGACCAATGCATAATTACAAAATCATGCATGAGTAAAAGATCTTTTAAAAGTACCAAGAAAAACCATAGATTTTAATGTACCATTATATCAAGTATATATTAATATGGTTTTAGTGGCAATTAAACTTAAAAAAAAACCTATTTGTCACATTTTGATGTAGTTATCAAAGAAAAATACCCCCAACTATTTGAAATGACCATTAAAATACTACTACCACTTTGAAGCTAAATTTTTATCACATAATTCAATCAAAATACATATTGCTAGGGATTGAATGCTAGATGAATGTGAGAATCCAAGTAGCTTCATTTAAGTCTGAAATTAAAGAGATTTGTAAATATGAAATGCAATTCCATTCTTATGACTGTTTTTGTAGTTCTTTTTAATAAAATATATTGGTAATAACATCTTATTGGTTTATTGCTATTTTCAATTAATTACAAATAATTTCTAATGAGGTAAATATCTTTGGGGTTGGTTCTCAATGACTTTTAATAATGTAAAGAAGTCCTGAGTTCTAAAAGTGAGAAGACACCTCTTCTGAAGTTTATACCAGAGGAAACTTAGTTGTCCTTATGGTAATCAGAGTAGGTCCTTGGTAGGTGACTTTGTGACCTGCATAAATAGTTTTGAGATGGACTTGGAGAATTTCTGAGATAGGAAGAATAAAGGTTTTCTTAGCATCTCTATTGCTCAAATTAATCCTGTAGACAAATGCTTTGCCATCTAGTTAGCACATTTGAGTCCATTTATTAGGTAAGTATTTCAGTTTTTATTTCACAATTTATGAAACCTTTTACTTTTTCACTATTTTTTCTCCTAAAAAATGCTGTCTAATCATCTCTCATACACTCCCCACCAACTTGCTCCTGCACCTGATTTCCTCCTAATCACTGACAGCCAAGCTGAGATGTCCCTCAAATGTTTTCCTTTCCTAGTATTTTTTATATATTTTTTTCTAAATGGAAATACTTAACATCTTTTGTGATTCTGTATTATCCCAACAAAGAGACAGCCTTAATTTAGTCTTCTCTCCTTTTTTCTTTATTATATTTATTTAATTATTTCATAGTGGATTTTTTAAAATGTGAAAAAACAATTTTTGAAAATTTAAAATTGATTTTTCCAGACATGTAGAGAGACATTAGAAACTATTTAACCAAAAAAAAAAAAAAAAAAAAATGACAGCAGGGTAGTCAGCAGACTCCTGGGTGTGCTCCTATTGCGGAGGAGACTCTGAGGACAGGCAGAGAGCAGACAGTGGGTGAGAGCTGCTTTCAGATAGGGCAAACGGGGACAGGAGTGTAGAAACAGCATGAGTGAGAGAAAGAACCCTGGCCTGCACTTTCCAAGGCAAGTCGCTGGGGACCCCCACCCCAGCCCAGCACCTCAGGCTGCACTGGGAAGGAACGCTGGTGGATCAACTCAGTAGCTGGGATCTGTGGGTGTGAAGAGCGAAGGCCAGGTAAGTGCATAGTCCTAGAGGCTGTGCTCTCCCCGTGGGCTACCTGTCCAATGATACCCAGGAGGGACTCTATGAAAGGGTGTGCTGGCCTTCCCCTGGATCTGGATCTTTGACTTAATTGTTGAGAAATCATATGTACAACCACTGGACACTGCCTGGAGTTGAGCATTTGTGGCCACCGGTGGAAAAAGGAGGCTGCTTCTTAGCAACATGTCAGGTGCAGATCGCGGAAGAAGTGCTGGCTTTGCACCCATGGACAGCGGCTCAGTGTACAGAGAGATTTTACAGTGCATGGAAGATTATCCCTGAGAGGTTTTTGGGGCTGAATCTCAGGCTTGGCCCATTGGCAGACCTAGAGTAAGACAGGAGGGGCCTGGCTCTAAGTGGCCTAAAGCAACTTTTGTCGTAGTTGTTGTTTGTTTGCTTGTTTTTGCCAATCTAGGAGAAACTGCTAGAGGCTAGGTGAGATTTCTAAGGGAAGCTTGTGTATGCACTTGCCCCAGGCTCCAGAAGGGTGTGAGGTGGATTGGAGACCTTGAGTGCTGCTAGAGAAATTGTCTGGGATGATTGCTCTCCTCCTGGTGGCAACAGATAAAGGGAAAGCCGTAGCCCCGCCTGAAGAAAGTACTCAGCCTTGCCCCATGATGCTTAAGCCTGACTGCGGATTTCAGAGTGGCTAAACTAAGAAATGAAAGAGACCCTGGAAGAAGAGCACTGATAGTTGAGATTAGGCTGCCTAGATCCAGACTTGGACACAAACTGAAGTCAACAGAGAGGTTCCAGAAAGAGAAGAAAGTGGAAAAAAATACAGAAACTATGGAGATAAATTTCACTGTGACCTTCTATAGGAGTTGTCTCCTACATGTCCTTTTAATAGTCATTGTTAGTCCTCCCATTCTATGCATTATAAGTAAATATTCTTTACATTATAGTTTATTTTAAATCTCATATTTTGCTCCTCCCTTTCCTCAATCAACTTTACCATTTGTTTTTCTCCTCTTATTTTTGTTTTAAATTCTATATTTTCTCTTACTGCTACTCACTTCCAATCTGCATTCATTTTATTCTCACTTCTTCAGCCTCTTCTTTTTTGCATCATAAAATACACCCACTCTCCCCCACCTTGATCAATCTATGACATTCCTGAAACTTTATTTATAGATTTTCACTACTATGGTATTTCAAATCTCAAATCTTAACATTCCACTCTCTTAATCCATCTGTAACTTCCTCCAACCATTTCCTTCTTTCACTTTAAATTTAAATTTTTCCATGTCTTAGCCTGGTTTTCATTCCTCATTCTAAGTATTCCTTCTCCCTCTATCATCTCAAAATCACTTCCATTTCTTCAAGACATCTCTTAAGCTTCTTTCTTTCTATTTACCTCTTACATTTATCCCACCTACATTAATTTTAGCTCATAGGTTACTCTTAGTGTTGTGATGAAATTTTTTCTCTAATTTGGGGCCAATTTTTTAATCTTTTCTTTTTTCTTTATTATTTTTTTCTCTCTGTGTGTGTTTCTCTCTCTCACACACACACACATACACACACACACACACAATATATATATATATTTTTTTACAGCTTCTGTTTAAACCTAATACTACATATTTCATCTCTTAATTTATTCTGCCTTCTTCCCTCCCTTTTTAATATGTGATATAAATTTTACTTTCCTTTTCTCATTGCCTTGTCCTTACTTGCTACTATTATTGCGCCTCCACCTCCACTCTCAAAAATCTTTTTTTTTCAGGTAGTCAATTCTTATTTGCTTTTGCTTTCCTATAATAGTCTCAATCTCATTACATCCTTGTTAATACTGGCTCATTAGCACATGATACAGTGATTGAGTGTGCCAGACAGTTTTTGGGTGTGGGATTCATGCTTGGGAAGGTGGCTTTGTTTTAGCAGCAGCTAAACAACTGTTTGCAAGACAAAGTAGGTGGAGTAACTCTCAGTCAGCTAGCTGTAGGGAAGGACCCACCAAAAAGCAACACAACAACAAGTAAAACAAAAATTCTACCAGACAGACCAAATAAAAGGCATAAAGGACATCTCAAGAGCATTAAGTTCAAGAGATCAAGGAGTCTACATCATTGAATCTCAGAGAACTCCTACCACATAAAGTCACAACATGAAAACAGGAAGTTAAAGCAGATAATTTGAAGAAGCAGAAACAAACAAGTACAGTCATATAAAATGGGGAGATAAAAAAACAACACCCCATTGAACAGAAAGGAAGAATTCCCAGAAGGAGTGATTGATGAAATAGAAGCAAGCAAATTACCAGACATGGAATTCAAAACAATGGTAATAAGGAAGCTCAATGAACTCAACAAACTCAGAGAAACCTACAATGAACTCCAGGGGAACTACAAAGAATGCCAGGGAAACTACACAGAACTCCAAAGAGGCTATAAGGAACTTACTGAGAACTACACCAGCATTAAAAAGGACATAGAAACTATCAATAAGAGCCAGGAAGAAATGAAGAATACAATTTCTGAACTGAAGAACACAGTGGAAGGAATAAAAAGCAGGCTAAATGAAGCAGAGGGTCAGTTCAGTGAGTTGGAGGACAATGTAGAAAAAAATTCCCAGACAGTGCAACAAAATGAAAAACAATTAAAAAGAGTGAAGAGGGTTTAAGAGAGCTGCAGGAAAACAGGAAATATAATAATATTCATATCATAGGGATACCAGAAGGAGGAGGAGAAAAGCAAGGAAAAGAAAATCTTATTGAAAAAGTAATAACAGAAAACTTTCCAAACATGAGGAAAGAGAAAGTCTCACAAATACAGGAAGCACAGAGGGTCCCAATGAGAATGAACCCAAGGAGGCTCACACCAAAGCACAGCAAAATTAAAATGGCAACATTCAAATACAAAGAGAAAATCCTAAAGGCAGCAAGAGAAAAATAGCAAATAACATACAAGGAGCTCCAATAAGGCTATCAACTGATTTATCAACAGAAAAACTACAAACCAGAAGGGAATGGCAAAAATTTTTCAAGCGATGGAAAACAAAGGCCTACAACCAAAGCTATTCTACCCAGCAAGGCTCCCTTTCAAAATAAAAGATGAAATAAGGAGTTTCCCAGACAAAAGAAGACTAAAAAAAATACATTTCCACCAAACCAGTATTGCAAGAGATGCTAACAGGAATGTTTTAAGGAGAAGAAGACAAAGAAGAGAGGAACACAAGCACAAAGGGAAAAAGTCACAATGCAAAAGTACCTACCAATAATAACCTTAAATGTAAGTGGATTAAATGCACCAAGGAAAGATACAGGGTAGCAGGATATATATGAAAACATGGTCCACATCCATACTGTCTACAAGAGACCCACCTCAAAACAAAAAAAATCCATATAGACTGAAAGATAAAAGATGGAAAAAAGTATCTCAAGCAAATGGACCTGAAAAAAACAAAAGCTGGGGTAGCAATATTTATATCAGACAAAATAGATTTCACTACGTCGTCGTCGGCAGCCGTCCGTCTAGAAAGACGATGGCGTAGCTTCTTGAGAGACTATCTGCACCGCTGAGAATGGCTGTGCAGTCCGATTCGGGAGTGACAATCCCTGCCACACTTGTTACAGGTGAAGGCAGATGGCTGTTGTTGCTGCTGTTGACGCTGCTTCCGCCTCGATCTTTTCTGGACCGCCTCGTCGTTGCGCGCAGCCTCTGCACGTGACGTACCTTGCCTGACCGCGAGCCTCCAGGCTAGGCGGTCGTCTGCTTGAACTTCCCATGTGTTGAGATTGATGGAGCATTGTGTCATGTCCTTTTTGCAGATGTCTTTGAACCGCAGTTTTGGGCGCCCTGTCATCCTCTTGCCTTCTGCTAGCTCGCCGTAGAGGAGGTCTTTGGGGATACGGCCTGCATCCATTCTTTTGACATGGCCGAGCCACCTGAGGCGTCTCTCGCTAAGAACTGCATGCAAACTGCTCATATTGGCTCGCTTCAGCACCTCGGTGTTGGGGACCTTATCCTGCCAGGCGACATGCAGGACGCGTCGTAGGCACCTCATGTGAAAGCTGTTGAGTTTCCTTTCGTGCCTTGCGTAAGTGGTCCACGTCTCGCTGCCATAGAGGAGAGTGCTGAGTACGCAGGCTTGGTAGATGCGCAGTCTGGTTTTCTCAGTGAGGCTGGAATTGTTCCACGCTCGCCGGTTCAGTCTGGCCATAACTGTGGCTGCCCTGGCGATTCTCCGGTTGACCTCCAAGTCGACTGACAGAGAGCTCGAGATGGTGGACCCGAGGTAAGTGAAGTCGTTGACAACCTCCAGGGTGTATCCGTCGATGGTGATGCATGGGGGAGTCCCCGTGCCTTGAGCCATAACATTCGTCTTCGTCAGGCTGATGGCTAGTCCGAACTCCTTGCATGCGTGGGAAAGGCAAGTGACTAGCTGCTGGAGTCCCTCTTCGGAGTGTGATGTCAAGGCTGCGTCGTCGGCGAAGAGCATCTCACGGATGAGCACCTCTTTGACTTTGGTCTTGGCTCGTAGACGGGCCAGGTTGTAGAGCTTGCCATCGGATCTGGTGTGAATGAAGACACCCTCGCTGCAGTCCTTAAAGGCGTATTGGAGGAGCATGGAGAAGAAGATTCCGAACAGCGTAGGCGCGAGGACGCAGCCCTGCTTTACTCCGCTGCTGACTGGGAAGGCCTCAGAGGTTGCGCCGTTGTAGGACACCGTGCTGTGCATGTTGTCGTGAAAGGACATGACCACAGCAAGCAGATGTGGTGGACAGCCAATCTTCCGTAGCAAGCTGAAGAGACCGCTTCGACTGACCAGATCGAACGCCTTCGTAAGGTCGATAAAGGCGAGGTAGAGTGGTTTATGCTGCTCGTGACACTTCTCCTGCAGCTGGCGTAGGGAGAAGATCATGTCCACTGTTGATCGGCCAGCTCTGAAGCCACACTGGGACTCTGGGTAGACGCGGGAAGCAAGGGTCTGCAGGCGGGCAAGAGCGACCCGGGCGAATACTTTGCCGACGACGCTGAGGAGAGAGATGCCCCGGTAGTTGTTGCAGTCGCTGCGGTCTCCTTTGTTCTTGTACATGGTGATAATGTTGGCGTCTCTCATATCCTGGGGCATGTAACCCTCCTTCCAGCAGAGACAGAGTAGATGGTGGAGCGGCTGTAGCAGGACTGGTTTCCCGCTCTTTAGGATTTCTGGAGGGATTCCGTCGCTTCCTGGTGCTTTCCCGCAAGCGAGGCGGTCGATGGCTTTGCTGAGCTCTGCCGCAGTAGGTGGGGTGTCTAGCTCCTCCATGACTGGTAGGTCTGGGATGGCGTTAAGAGCAGTGTCTGTTACGGTGTTCTTCGTTGCGTACAGCTCGAGGTAGTGCTCGGTCCACCGCCGCATTTGCTGTTCCTGGTCAGTGATGACCTTACCTGTCTTGGACTTAAGGGGGGCGATCTTGGAGGGGATTGGGCCTGTTGCCTTCTTGATACCCTCATACATTCCTCGTGCGTTGCCTATATCGGCGGCTTCCTGAATGCTTCTGCACAGGTTTAGCCAATAGGTGTTGGCACAGTGGCGGGCGGTCTTCTGGACTTTGTTCCTGGCAGCCCGTAGAGCTTGAAGTGTACTGGGAGTGGGTGTGACCTTGTAAGCCAGTAGGGCCTTCCTCTTAGCCTCGATCACGGGTTCCATTTCTTCCCAGTGAGCCTCGTACCAGTCAGCGTTCTTCCGCTCTTTCTTCCCGTAAGCAATAATGGTGGAGTTGTATATGGCGTCGCGGAGACGTAGCCAATTAGATTCGATAATGTCATCTGCCGCCACTCCCTCGCCGAGTGCATCTTCCATCCTGTTGATGAATTGCTGGGTCTTAACTGGGTTGCTGGCACAACTGGTGTTGATGCGTGGGCGACCCTTCATCTTGGAGTGGTGCAACCTCTTCGGCATTATGCGCACCTTGCTTACCACGAGGGCATGGTCCGTGTCGCAGTCTGCACTGTGGTAGCTGCGGGTGAGGAGGGTGCTGCCAATATCCGTTCTTCTGGTGATGACGAGGTCAAGCTGGTGCCAATGGCGGGAGCGGGGGTGCCTCCATGACACCTGGTGGATCTCTTTGCACTTGAAGAATGTGTTTGTCACGCACAGGCCGTGGTGACACGAAAGCTCAAGCAGTCGCTGACCATTCTCATTGATCTTTCCTCTCCCAAAGTTTCCAAGGCAGGTGGGCCAGGCCATGTGGTCGGCTCCTACTCTTGCGTTGAAGTCTCCAAGGAGATAGAGAGCGTTACTTCTGGGGATCTTGGATAACGCTTCGTCCAGTGCATGGTAGAACTGTTCTTTCTCTTCGATGGTGGCGCAGAGGGTTGGGGCGTACGCGCTAAGAATGCTGACTGGGCCGAAAGTCGATGACAATCGGAGGGTAAGTAATCTCTCTGTGCCTCCTGTGGGTGGCTCTATGGAGTTAACAAGCGTGTTCTTCACAGCGAACCCAACACCGTGCTGTCTTGGTTGGTCCGGAGACTTCCCTTGCCAGTAGAAGGTGTAGTTGGTTTCTCTGATAGTTCCGTTGTCGGCCAACCGGGTCTCCTGTAGAGCCGCAATGTCGATGTTTAGTCGTGCCAGTTCCCTATCGATGACAGCGGTTTTCCTGGCACCGTTGATCCACGGAAGGTCTGCAGTAAGTCCAGGGCACATGGTCCTGATGTTCCAGCTAGCGAGGCGAAGAGCTGGAGGCTTCTTTCTTGTAGATTTCACTACAAAGGCCATAAAAAGAGACAAAGGACATTAGATAATACTTAAGGGAACAATCTGTCAAGAAGATATAACCCTGGTAAACATATATGCTCCCAAGAGAGCAGCACCCAAATACAGAAGGAAAATCTTGGAAGAATACAAGAAGGATATTGACAGCAACACACTCATAGTAGGGGACCTTAACACCCTATTGTCAACAATGAACAGGTCTTTGAATCAGAGAAACACCAAAAATATTTAGGCATTGAACAACACTCTAGTTCAAATGAATTTAATCAATATTCATATAACTACTCACCTCAAAGAAGCAAAATATACATTCTTTTCAAGTGCACATGTCCACATGGTAAGATAGAAATCAAACCTCAACAATTTCAAGAAAACTGAAATTATATCCAGCATCTTCTCAGGTCACAAAGGCTTGAACTGGAAACCAACCTCAAGGAAAAAAACTAAAAAACACTCAAACTCATGGAGAACAAATAACATGCTATTAAATAATGAATGGGTTAACAATGACATCAAGGATGAAATCAGAAAGTTTCTGGAAAAAAAAATAAAGATGAACACACACCAACCAAAACCTATGGGACACAGCAAAAGCACCCCAATACAGGCCTACCTAAAGGGAATCTCAAATAAAAATTTAACCCTACAGTTACAAGAACTAGAGGAACAAAAACAAAATCCAGAATGAGCAGAAGGAAGGAAATAATAAAATTCAGAGCAGAATTAAATGACACAGAGACTAAACAAACAATTCAAAAGATAAATAAAACCAGAAGCCGGTTCTTTGAAAGGATAAACAAAATCAACAAACCTTTAACAAGGCTCATCAGGAATAAAAGAGAGAGGACCCAAATAATTAAAATAAGAAACAAAAGAGGGGAAATTTACAACTGATAACATAGAAATAGATTGTCAGAAACTACTATGAAAAATTATATGACAAGAAATTTGACAACCTGGATGAAATTGAAACATTTCTGGTCACATAATCTTAAAAACTGAATCGAGAAGAAGCAGAAAGCCTGAATAGACTAATAACCACCAGTGAAATTGAAGCAGTAATCAAAAAACTTCTGGCACACAAAAGACCTGGACTAGATAGCTTCAAAGGTGAATTTTACAAAACATTTAAGGAAGAACTACTATCCTTCTCAAAGTATTCCAAAAAATCCAAGAAGAGGGAATAATCTCAAACTCTTTCTATGAAGCCAGTATTACCCTAATTTCAAAACCAGGTCAAGACACAGAAAAGAAAGAAAACTACAGACCAATATTGCTGATGAACATAGATACTAAAATCCTCAACAAAATATTGGCAAACCATATTCAGCAACACATTAAAAAGATCATATGCTGTGATCAAGTGGGATTCACCTCAGGGATGTAAAGATGGTTTAATATTCAGAAATCAATAAATGTAATACACCACATGAATAAAATAAAAGACAAAAATTACATGATCATATCAATAGATGCTGAAAAAGCATTTGTTAAAATACAACACCTATTTATGATAAAAACACTCAGCAAAATGGGAATAGAGGAAGCATACTCAACATAATGAAGGCCATATATGAGAATTGAAGCCAACATCATACTCAATGGGAGAAACCTGAAAGCATTCCCTCTTAGATCAGGAACAAGACAAGATGTCCACTCTCTCCACTGCTATTCAACATAGTCTTTGAAGTTGTAACCATAGCAATCAGACAAGAAAAAGAAATAAAAAGCATCCAAATTGGAAAAGAGGAAGTAAAACTGTCACCATTTCAAGATGACATGATAGTGTGCTTAGAAAACCCTATAGACTCCACTAAATATCTAGTTAACCTAATAAGTCAATTTGGCAAAATAACAGGGTACAAAGTCAATATTCAGAATTTGAAGGCATTAATGTACACCAACAATAAAATATCAGAGACAGAAACTAGAAAAAAAATTATTATAGCAGCAAGACAAACAGTGTACTTAGATATAAACTTAACCAAGGAGGTAAGAGACCTGTACTCAGAAAACTACATAACGCTGAAGAAAGAAATTAAGGAAGATACAAATAAATTAAAGCATATACCATGTTTATGGATGGGAAGAATCAACATCATTAAAGTTTCCATACAACCCAAAGCAATTTATAGATTCAGTGCATTGGTATTTTAATAAAATACCAATCACATATTTCACTGACCTAGAACAAATACTTCAAAAATTTATATGGAACCAAAAAAGAGCCCAAATAGCCACAGCATTTTTGAGGAAGAAGAACACAGTAGGAAGACTCACAATACCTAATGTCAAACAATATTACAAGGCCACAGTAATCAAAACAGTCTGTTATTGGCATAGAAATAGACATATAGAACAGTGGAAAAGAATAGAAAGCCCAGAAGTAAACTTAGGTCTACATGGTCAGCTAATATTTGACAAAGGGGAAAGGATTATAAAATGGAGTGATAAGAGCCTCTTCAACAAATGGTGCTTGGAGAACTGGATGGGGACATGCAAAAAAAAAAAAAAAAAAAAGAAACTAGAACACCAACTTACACCAAAGAGCAGAATAAACTCAAGATGGATCAAAGACTTAAATGTAAGCTGTGACACCATAAAAGTCCGAGAGTAAAATAGAGGCACGAAAATTTCAGCTATCCCACGTAGCAATATTTTCACTGACATGTCTCCTAGGGCAAAGGAAATAAAGAAAAGAATAAACAAATTGGACTACATAAAACTGAAGAGTCTCTGCTGAGCAAAAGAAAACATCACAAGATGATAAGGGAACCAATCATATGGGAAAATAGATTTACCAATGATACCTCAGACAAGGGATTGATCTCCAAAATAAATAACTTATATTACTCAACACTAAGAAGACAGACAATCCAATTTAAAAATGTTCAAATGACCTGAACAAACATTTCTCCAAAACAGACATACAGAGAGTCCACAGGCATATGAAAAATGCTCAACATCATTGGCCATCAGAGAGATGCAAATAAAAACCACAATGAGATACCACCTCCCACCAATCAGAATGGCCATCATCAACAAATCAACACACAACAGTGCTGGCAAGGATATGGAGAAAAGGGAACCCTGTGTACTGTTGGACGGAATGCAGACTGGTGCAGCCACTATGGAAAACAGTATGGAATTTCCTCAAAAAACTAAAAATGGAACTGCCTTTCAATCTAGCAGTTCTACTGCTAGGATTATACCTGAGAAATCCTGAAACACCAAAACAAAAGAACCTATGTACCCTTCTGTTCATAGCAGCACTATTTACAATTGCTAAGTGCTGGAATCAGCCTAAGTGCCCATATGTAAATGAGTGGATCAAAAAACTGTGGTATACTTACAAAATGGAATCCTATGCAGCCAGAAGATAGAAGAAACACCTATCATTTGTGACAAAATGGATGTAACTAGAGAGAATTATGCTTAGTGAAATAAGCCAGGCAATGAAAGAAGAATACTATATGATATCACCTAACAACACAAACAAATGAACAAAATTGAACAAGGAACAGAATAACAGTTATCAGGCGGGAGGGGAGAGGGAGAGAAGGAGGACAAGTAAGTGAAGGGTCTATTAAAAGAACTTGTATAAATGACTCATGGACATGGACAACAAGGTGGGATATGACTGTGGGAGAATGGGTGGGCTGGGTGGGGGGAGTAATGGGGGGAAAAGTGTGACAGCTGGAATAGAAAAACAATAAATAAATCAGAACTTTTTAAAAAAGAAAGAAACTGTAATCCAAGCTCTTCTATTGTTCAGATGAAAAGACTGGAACTAGGAGAAGCTATGTGATTTAGTCATATGACTAATGCATGAGAAAATTATATTCATAGTCATTTGTTTGCCACCTGATGCCCCCCTCTTCTTGCAGAGTGCTTTTCATCATTTCCCTTCTATGTGGATGATCCTGGGTCATTTATGTTCTGATTTCACTTTAATTCATGGCTATGCCCTTTTTCTAATTGTGGAATGGACTCAATGGTTATAGCATGCACATCAGGAAAATTATTAGTGAAACACCTAGATTATAATGTAGGCATAATAATCTTTCAAGGCATTACAGTTCATGTATTTGCTGTTTGCTTCCTAATGTCTTCAAATTGTAAGCGAATGAGGCCACTGAATCAATTATCACAATATTTTTTCTCCAAAGATCTCTTTCCTACTGAAGAAATTTAAAGGGTATTTTTTATTTTTAGGAATAGTATAAAACTAGCCTTAGCAGTAAGTAAAGAAGAAAGGAACATTGTTGAGAAGCAGTTATGAAAATGACAGGAGATCCAAGAATAACACCCTTCTGTTCAAAAGGGGAAGGGCCTAGACAAAGAATATATATTAATGACCCGCAGACATAGACAACAGTGTAGGAATTGACTGTGGGAGGATGTAAGGGGGGTGGGATGGGCAGAGGAGGGCAAATGGGGAAAATTGAGACAGTTGTAATAGAATAACACTACAAATGATTTTTTAAAAAGGAAAAATAAATTTGGTGCAGATGTTTAAGTAGGTTTGTGTTAAGAATACAAAAAAAAAAAAAAGGCAACTTAGTGCCAAAACAAGGGTTGCTGGTTTTGGGAAAAGCACTCCAATAACTATTTTTATTCAAGGTGGAGTATGATGGAGAGCAAGGGAACGCCTGTGGACAGATAGTAGTAGCACAGTAGGGAAAAAATGCAGGAAAGTGGCAACACAAGGAAAGCAGAAAAGGGTAGAAAATAGAAGCAACATTTGGAATTGCAGAAGGTGTTTGGGAATAGCTGGATATAGAAGCTACCTAAGCTTGAGCAACTGAGTTATCAAAATCATGTGATTATTAAGACCCCCTTAACAATGGTGAGAAGAACTTGCTGTCACTACCTTGGTCTTTGTAGTATCATTGCATGTATAAAGAAATATGAAAGAGACAGTTATTTCAGTTAATGTAACATTCTCAATATCCACCCATATTGTCACAACTGACTGTTTCACTTTTTCTTATGGTTGAATAGTATTCCAAGTGTATTCATAATATACATTTGAAACCTGTATACTTTTTTACCAATGCACCCAAATACATTTACTTAAAAATAAGAGACTTTGGTTAGCCCTATTCATCACCTTATTTTATGCATACACGAAATGGAAAAGCATAACATTGCTAACTATCTATTCAGTGTCTCTCTGATAAGTTTTTTGCAAACCACTGAAGAGCAGAAGCTTTTTAGCACTCAAATGTTAAACTTTTCCAGGTAGTGCAGAATAGGCAGGTGCTTGGCTTAGGAAAGATTAGGGGTAATTGTTGGCATAGAAATTAATATGAGGCCATGTGAGTGTGAAACCATGCTCTTAGTGCTAATGGGGTAAGAGATATTTTGCTAAGAACAAGTTTTGATATGGCTTAGTAGAGAGTTCCTTGAGCAAATGACACTGACTCAAATGTCCTCTCTCCAGCTCCTGCCAACAAATTAGTGTCTCTGGAGTTAGTTCTAGACCTGGGAAGAATGAATAAGGATTCCCAGGATAAATGGAATTGGCAGAGTGAGGTAGAAAGAAAGTCAGAGAGAAAGTTAATGAACTAGGAGAATTGTGAATTTGTGCTAAAGCCACTAGACTTTTCAATAAGACATTCCCAGTTTCAGGCCTGGACTCTGTCTTTACCATCTTCAAGAGCATCCATCTCCTCACTGTAAAATGGAAATTATGTTATTTTCTTGTGTGTTCCATAACAAAGTCTCAGAACAACAAAAACTTATCATCTCGTAGTTCTGAAAACTATGTCCAAGATCAATATGTCAGCAAGGTTGGCTTCTTCTGAGAGTAAAATTGTTCCATGTTTCTACCAGTGGTTTCATGTTTTGAGGGATTTTCAGGCAATCTTGGGTGTTCTTTGCCTTGTAGATGCATCACCTCAATAACTGCCTTTATTTTCACCTAGGGATATCCCTCTGTGTTTCTGTGTCCAAATAGTCTCTTATTGTAAGAGCAACAATCATACTGGATTTAGTACCCAGACTCCTCCATTATAACCTCATTGTAACTAATTAAATCTAAAATGATACTATTTTCAAAAAAGGTCAGGTTTTGAAGCACTGTAAGTACAATTTTAACAAATGAATTTTCAGTGGACACAATTCAGCCATTAAAGTATTATTAAAAATAACCTCTCAGAATTTCATAAAGATGAAATGATGGAACATACACAACAGGCTGAGCACAGCTTCAGCAACATAAAGGTCAATGAATGAGCATTATTTGTAAAATAAAGTCAAAGAACTGATTTCTTAGTGTTCTCATTAAGATTTAATATATTGACGTGTTGTAAAACACTTACTAGTGTCTGCTACTTATTGCTGTCCTTGAAATGACAGCTTTAAGAGTGGCATATTAAGTGGTAAAAACTAACCAGTCCCCTTTCCCAGTATTGGTGCATCAGCCAGTGACAAGCCAGAAAGAGAAGGAATAGGTTCTAGGAAGTAAGAAATGCTTAATGAAGATCCCCGCCTGCAGCAGCCTTGTGTGATAGACTTTGAAGAACACAAATCAAGCAGCAAAAGCAAATTCTTATGTCCAGGACTAAACAGAAATCAGATATAAAAGTATGAAATGGGATTGTTAAAATATAACATATGCACTATTAGATATATGCATATTTTGCCTAAGGTCGACTAATGTAGAAACTTCTCCTTACTAACATGTTGCACAATAAAATTAATTGCTATACATAAAGGTCATGATAGACAGTTTCCCCAATTTTCCTTTTAAAATTACGAGTGTGTTTTTCATTAATGAGCCAAGGACTTGAACCCCTATGTAAATTATGCCTTAGTTCAATGCTAGCTTAATTCTAACCATATTAAGCTATGTGCACTGGTTTCAGAAGGCATATTTTAATTAAAATTATAGATTTATATTTTAGATGGATTAACTGAAAGTACCATGTGTCTCAAAGAGTCTTTCCACTTTTATCATAGTTCTTTTGCCTAGCTTGCCCAGTGTATGTTGTAATCCTTTTCCTGATGTAAAAATGTCTGCTTCTTAAGCTCATTTATGTGATTTCTTTTATGGTAATTTTGGTCAATGCATTCCATATGCTTATTAAACAATGTTTTAAAATATGTCTAAATTTACATATTTTCAATTATCAATGTTTTTGTACCATTGATTATCAGTTTCTTACCCATTTAAAAGAGTTCATATTTTTTCTCCTTGAAAGATTCCTTTTTAAAAAATATAATGTGGTATTTCCCTAAGTGATAAAACCAAGGGAAAGCTTTTTCCCCTTTAAAGTCTATGAGAGTACTTTAATGCCAAAATTCCTAAAAGTATACTTGGGACTTCTCTTTGAAGTTCTGATAAAGAGGTTCATGGTCAATGTTTAACATTTATTAAAACCAGTATAGAAGGATAAAGAAAGTGAGTCAAAGTCTACACATAGGTACAGGGCAGCAACAAGCCAGAGAATGAATTTAAATCACACACATCTCATGCCACATAAATATAATAACAGAATAAGGTGGTGTTGGCCACTAGTCTACCACTAGCTCAAAATGAGAGTAAATTTTTTGGAAGAATTTTCCCATTATACAATATTTTTAAATAATTTTATTATTTACAGCCAACAAAAATAATTTGGACTCGGTGTTTGTTTTAATATCTGTATATTAATAGTACTACTTTGGCTGTCATTTTGATTTATTTTTCCAAATATAAGATTAGGTAGAAACTTAACATTGCCACTCTTACTGCCTTAAAAATATATTAAGTGAAAGTCACATTTATCATAAATAAATCTTCACCAGCTGGGAAATGTCTGTATTTAAAATGAGTTGAAATTCCTGATAAAATTCCAGGTAAACTGATTAAATATCTTAAAGACATCAGGTGTTTCATTAAAGTTAGATTTAGAGATAATTACTACTATTTGGATAATTGAGAAAAATGATAACTTAATTAGTATATGTATGTTTGATCTTTTAAAAAGAAAGACAAAACTGATTGCATAGACAAAATTTATACCTGATCACTTTGTATTTGTAATCCAAGAAGTACAACATTTAAACACATGTTGAAATAAATAAAATTTATAATTAAGACTATTGTCACAAAATTACACAGTTACTTGGGGTTTTATTTTTATTTATTTTAAATAGACAATTGTATTTATATCTGGAGAATTTTCTATTAGCTTCCATTTGTTTTAGCCTACACATATATTTCATGTTATATTCATACTGTTTCAGATTACTAAACCTAAATAACTGACACTTTTATTTTTTCCCTAGTCATACTTAGCCATAGCCTCTATCAGGTTGGTCAGAGTTTCTTATGTGTGAGCCATTTCTCAAAGGCTTTGGTTTTCTAAGTTACATCTTTTCTCAATCATTTTTCATAGTCAGTGGTTCTCAACAAGTGACACCATTGTCCCTTCAGGGGAATTTGATAATACCTAGAGACATTTTTTATTGTCACACCTGTAAGGACTGAGGGTGCTACTGACATTTACTGTGTACAGGTCATGGATGCTGCTAAACATCTTATAATGCACAGGATATAATCCTCTCTCCCACAAAAAGTAAATAATTATCTGGCTCTGAATACATTTTAAATGATTATAATAACATTACATTTATTTAATGGTTTTTCATTTTTACCTAGATGTCCATCATCTTCCTACAGTGATTGATTCACATTGGCATTCTGAGGAGTTGTTCTCTAAATATTCCAATAAAATAAAAAAACAATGTTCAAAACAATTGCTTCCACCCATTTGTCTACACACAATATTCTAAGAGTAACATTAAGAATTATTTGCCCTGGCTGGTGTGGCAGTTGGATTGAGCACCAGCCTGTGGAACAAAAGGTGATGGTTCAATTCCCTGTCAGAGTACATGCTTGGGCTGCAGGCTAGGTCCCCAGTTGGGGCATGTGAGAGGCAATTGATGTTTCTCTCACACATCAGTGTTTCTCTCCCTCTCTTTCTCCATCCCTTCTCCTCTCTCTGAATATGGATAAATAAAATTTTAAAAATACAAACATTTATTTAAAAACTAATTTCTTAACAATCTTCATTCTCATTATGCACTTTATTGATGTCATTTTTTTTCTAATTATTACTTTTACCACCTTTTCTGACCTGATTATTAATAACAATATCCCAAAACATAACAAAAAATGATAGTAAAAAGTCTTGTTCTTTTTATGGTTGTTTCAATCATTCATAGTAGTGAAAATATAATGTATACTAGGAATTAAAAAGGAAGGCCCAAACAGGTATAGTATTAATAATTATAATGGAGATGATGATAAAACTTATACTATTAATACTATTATTTCTGTAACTAACATTAAAAACTAACATTAATTTTATACCTAATAAGTGGCAAGCATATAGTGTGAACTTATATTAACACATTTAAGTTTTTGAAGGTTGAAAAATGTCAGTGTTAGCCTCCCTGGTTTGAAATTTATTGTGAACCCTTCCATTTGAGTCAATCAATATTGGTTATGTGAATACATGCTTGATAAATTTAATCCCATTTCAAAAATGTAAAGCATGTAAAATAATTATTTGTTTATTTTATGTGCCACTCATTTGATTTGCAGTAGAGTTTAATTTGTTTTATTCACAACTTACTCTTCTAAAACAGTGCCTGAAGTATACCAGTCTCTTAAAAATTTTGTCAAGTACACAAATGAATAAAAATTTGAACCAAGAATTTTATACTTCTATTTTATTTTACCAGTAACAATATAAATGAGGCTTAAAACTAACCATTGGACAATGCAACATTCTTCTCCCATAACACCAACTTTAAAAAATGACTTCAAAAGTGTGCGTCACTCTGACTGCTGTGGCTTAATAGGTTGGGAAACATTCTGCAAACCAACAGGTTGCCAGTTCAATTCCTGGTCAGGGCACCTGCCTGGGTTGAGAGCCAAGCCCTGGATTTGGGAAGTGCAAGAGGCAACCTATCGGTTTCTCTTGCACATTCATGCTTTCCTCCTACTCTTTCTCCCTCCTTTCCCTTCTCTCTAAAACATTAATAAATATGATAAATAAATAAATAAATAAATAAATAAAATATTTTTGAAAAAAATAACTGTCTTCCATAAAAGACTCATCACAACTCTGTGGCTTCATTTGTTATTTCATTTTCATTTTCTATTTTGCATATTTTATTTTTTTTTATTTTTACTTTTTTATTTTATTTTATTTTTTGGTTTTTCAATTACAGTTGTCCCATTTTCCCCCCATTGCTCTCCCCCACCCAGCCCACCCCTTCTCACACAATTATATTCCTCCCCGTTGTCCATGTCCATGAGTCATTTATACATGTTCATTCCCTTACTTATCCCTCTTCTCTCCCTCCCCTCTCCCTCTTACTGACTGCTATTCTGCTCCTTGTCCTATTTAGTTCATTTGTTTATGTTGTTTTTTGTTTCCTGCATTAAGTGATATGATATGATATTTTTCTTTTTTTTTGCCTGGCTTATTTCACTATGCATAATTCTCTCTAGTTCCATTCATGTTGTCGCAAATGGCAGGAGTTTCTTCTTTCTTTCTGCTACATAGCATTCCATTGTACCATGGTTTTTTTATTCACTCATCTACAAATGGGCACTTGGGCTGTTTCCAGCACTTAGCTATTATAAACAGTGCTGCTATGAAATAGGGGTGCATAAGTTCTTTTGAATTAGGGTTTTAAGATTTTTTGGGTATAATCTTAGGAGTGGAAATATTGGTTCAAAAGGCATTTCCATTTTTAGTTTTTTGAGGTAATTCCATACTGTTTTCCATAGTGGCTGCACCAGTCTGCATTTCCACCAACAGTGCACTAGGGTTTCCATTTTCCCACATCCTCGCCAGCACTTGTTGTTTGTTGATTTGTTGATGATGGCCATTCTGACTGGCATAAAGTGGTATCTCATTGTGGTTTTTATTTGCATCTCTCTGATGGCTAGTGATGTTGAGCATTTATCCATGTGTCTATGGACCTTCTGTATGTCCTCTTCTGAGAAGTGTTTATGAAGGTCCTTTGTCTATTTTTTAATTGGGTCATTTGTTTTCTTGATGTTGAGTCATATAAGCTCTTTATACATTTTGGAGATCAGTCCCCTGTCTGTGATATCATTGGCAAATATGTTTTCCCATATGGTTGGTTTTCTTTTCATCTTGCTAATGTTTTCTTTTGCTGAGCAGAAACACTTTAGTTTGATGTAGCCCCTTTTGTTTATTTTTTCCTTTATCTCTCTTGCCTTAGGAGATGTATCCATGAACATATTGTTGCGTGGGATATCTGAAATTTTCCTACCTATGTTTTCCTCTAGGATATTTATGGTGTCGCGGCTAACATTTAAATCTTTGATCCATCTTGAGTTTATTCTCGTGTGTGGTGTAAGTTGGTGGTCTAGTTACATATTTTTGCACGTTCCTGTTCAGTTCTCTCAGCACCATTTGTTGAAGAGGCTCTTCTCACTCCATTTTACGTTCCTTCCTCCTTTATCAAGTATCAGTTGACCGTATATTCCTGGATTTATTTCTGGACTCTCTATTCTGTTCCATTGATCTATATGTCTGTTCTTATGCCAGTACCAGACTGTTTTGATCACAGTGGCTTTGTAGTATTGTTTGATGTCTGGTTATGTGATTCCTCCTGCTGTGTTCTTCTGTCTCAAGATTGTTTTTGCTATTTGGGGTCTTTTTTGGTTCCATATGAATTTTTGGAGTATTTGTTCTAGGTCAGTGAAATATGTCATTGGTATTTTAATGGGGATTGCAATGATTCTGTAAATTGCTTTGTGTAGTATGGCCATTTTGATGATGTTGATTCTTCACATCCAGGAACATGGTATTTGCGTCCATTTATTTGTATCTCCTTTCTTTCTTCAATGTTGCGTAATTTTCAGTGTACAGGTCTTTTATCTCTTTGGTTAAGTTATTCCTAGGTACTTTACTTTTCTTGTTGCTATAGTAAATGGTATTTTCTTTTTTGTCTCTGTCTCTGATATTTTATTGTTAGTGTACAGAAATGCCTTAGATTTCTGTATATTTATTTTGTACCCTGCTATTTGCCAAATTGACTTATTATATCGAGTAGTCTTCTAGTGGAGTTTATAGGGTTTTCTATGTATACTATCATGTCATCTGCATATAATGATAGTTTTACTTCTTCTTTCCCAATTTGTATGACTTTTATTTCTTTTCCTTGTCTGATTGCTGTGGCTAGGACTTCCAACACTGTGTTGAATAGGAGTGGAGAGAGTGGGCAGCCTTGTCTAGTTACTGATTTCAGGGGGAATGCTTTTAGTTTTTGTCCATTGACTATGATGTTGGCTTCAGGCTTCTCATATATAGCCTTAATTATGTTAAGGTATGCTCCCTCTATTCCCATTTTGCTGAGTGTTTTCATCATAAATGGGTGTTGTACTTTATCAAGTGTATTTTCTGCATCTATTGATATAATCATGTGATATCTGTCTTTAATTTTGTTTAGGTGGTGTATTATATATTGATTTGTGAATATTAAACCATCCTTGCATCTCTGGGATGAATCCCACTTGATTGTGGTGTATGATCTTTTTGATATTTTGCTGGATCTTGTTTGCCAATATTTTATTGAGGATTTTAGTATCTATGTTCATCAGTGATATTGGCCTGTAGTTTTCTTTCTTTGTTGTGTCTTGACCTGGTTTTGGGATTAGGGTAATACTGGCTTCATAGAAAGAGTTTGGGATTTTTCCCTGTTCTTGGATTTTTTGGAATAATTTTTTGGAATATTGGCCTGTAGTTTTCTTTCTTTGTTGTGTCTTGACCTGGTTTTGGGATTAGGGTAATACTGGCTTCATAGAAAGAGTTTGGGATTTTTCCCTGTTCTTGGATTTTTTGGAATAGTTTGAGGAGGGTAGGAGTTAGTTCTTCACTAAATGTTTTTTAAAATTCTCCTGTGAAGCCATCCGGTCCAGGGCTTTTGTGTGCATGGAAATTTTGAATTACTGTTTCATTTAGCTCCTTTATTACTGGTCTGTTGAGACTTTCTACTTCTTCTTGATTCAGGTTTGGAAGGTTATATGTTTCTAGAAATTTGTCTATTTTATCTAGGTTGTCAAATTTTTTGCCATACAGTTGTTTGTAGTAATTTCTTATAATCCTTTGTATTTCTGTGGTATCAGTCATGATTTCTCCTTTTCCATTTTTGATTTTGTTTATTTGGGTCTTCTTTATTTTTGTCTTGATGAACCTGGCTAAAGGTTTGTCGATTTTATTTATTTTTTCAAAGAACCAACTCTTAGTTTTGCTGATCTTTTGAATTGTTTGTTTAGTCTCTATGTCATTTAATTCTGCTCTGATTTTGATGATTTCTTTCTTTCTTCTTGCCCTAGGCTTTGTTTGTTGTTGTTGTTCTAGTTCTTGTAGCTTTAGATTTAGATTTTTTATTTGAGATTCTTCTATCCTTTCAAATATGCCTGTATTGCTCTTAACTTCCCCCTTAGGACTGCTTTTACTGTGTCCCGTAAGTTTTGGGCTGTTTTGTGTTTATTATATTAGTTTTTAGAAATTTCTTAATTTCTTCTTTGATGTCATTGTTAACCCATTCGTTATTTAATAGCGTGTTATTCATTCTCCATGAGTTTGGGTGTCTTTGATTTTTTTCTCTGAAGTTGATTTTTAGTTTCAAGGCATTGTGGTCTGAAAAGATGCTTGATATGATTTCAATTTTCTTGAATTTGCTGAGGCTTGTTTTGTGTCCTATCATGTGGTCTATCTTTGAAAATGTCCCATGTGCACTTGAAAAGAATGTATATTTTGCTTCTTTGGGTTGAAAAGTTCTCTCTATATATATCAGTTAAGTCCATGTGGTTTAGTGTGTTGTTCAATGCCTGTTTATCCTTCCTGTCTCTTTGCTTCGATGATCTGTCTATTGTTGATGATGGAGTGTTAAAGTTTCCTACTATGAGTATGTTGTTGTTAATATCCATCTTGTGGTCTTCTAGTATTTTCTTTATGTATTTGGGTGCTCCTAAGTTGAGTGTATATAAGTTTATCAGTGTTATATCTTCTTGATGGATTCTTTCTTTAAGTATTATGAAATGTCCTTCTTTGTCTCTTTTTATTGCCCTTGCTTTGAAATCCATTTTGTCTGATATGAGTACTGCTACCCCAGTTTTTTTTTTCTTTTTCATGTCCGTTTGCTTGGAATATTTTTTTATATCCCCTTACTTTCAATCTGTGTAAATCTTTTATTTTGAGGTGTGTTTCTTGTAGACAGCAAATATGTGGGTCCTGTTTTTGTATCCATTCGGTTATGCTATGTGTTTTAGTTAGAGCATTTAATCCATTTACATTTAAGGTTATTATGGACATATATTTATTCACTTCCCTTTGTACCTCTGTTCCTCTCCTCTTTTTTTTTTTTTTTTTTTTTCTCTTCTTTTTTTCTTAGAACACTCCCTTTAGCATCTCTTGCAATGTTGGTTTGGTGGAGATGTATTCTTTCAGTCTTCCTTTGTCTGAGAAACTCCTTATTTCACCTTTCATTTTGAATGAGAGCCTTGGTTGTAGGCCTTTGTTTTTCATTGCTTGAAATATTTTTGACCATTCCCTTCTTGTAGTGTTTCTGTTGAGAAATCAGTCGATAGCCTTATTGGAGTTCCCTTGTATGTTATTTGCTGTTTTCTTCTTGCGCTTTTAGGATCCTCTCCTTGTTTTTTAATGTTGCCATTTTAATTATGGTGTGCCTTGGTGTGGGTATTTTTGGGTTTCTCTTCATTGGAACTCTCTGTGCCTCCTGGACTTGCATAACTTTTTCTCTCATCAGGTTGGGAAAATTTTTTGTCAGTATTTCTCCTATCAGTTTATCTATTCATTGTTCTTCTGAACCCTCTTTGATTCTAATGACTCTGATATTGTTTTTGCTTATGCTATCCTGTAATTCCCTTACCTCTTCTTCGTACTTTTTCAATCTTTTTTCATTTTGCTGTATCGTCTTGGAATTTTTTTCTACATTATTTTCTAAGTCACTAATCTGATCCTCTGCTTCATTTAGTCTGGTTTTGACAGATTCTAATGTGCTTTTTAGTTCAGAGATTGAATTCTTCATTTCTTCCTGGTTCTTGTTAATAGTTTCTATCTCTTTTTTTATGTTGATGTAGTTCTCTGCAAGTTCCCTGTAATTTTCTTGGAGTTGTTGTTAACTTCCTTGGAGGTTGTCATAGTTGTTTTTAAGGTGTCGAGTATATTAAGCTTCTTCACCACCATTGTTTTGAATTCCGTGTCTGACATTTGGGCTATGTCTATTCCATCTACCTCTCTTTCTGGGGATTCCTCTTTTCTTTTCATTAAGAGGTTGTTTCTGCATCTTACCATGTTGGATTCTTCTTGTTTGTTTGTTTTTTGGGTTTGTCTGCTTTGACTTCCCACCTTTGTGGTATGAGATTCTTTATAGGAGATCTGGGGTTTCAGTGGTGCAGTCTCTTTGATCTCCTGATCCTGATGTTCTTGGCGTGTCCTTTATGTCGTTTGTTTATGCTGTCTGGTTATATTTCAGATGCTCTTTGGTAGGATCTTCCTTCTGGCTAGTTGATTGAGAGTCACTCTATCCATTTTGTCTTGAGTTCTTTTGTGGAAATGCTGTTAAAAACATAAACACACAACCCAGGCAGGAGACCCGCACCCTCAAAAATATCTCCCGCCCCCTATCCCGCTATCGTCAGCCAACGAGCCAGTATTAATATAAATGTAGAGAGATTAGAGATTTTATGCTATAGGAAGAATAAATAAGAGCTTTTTCTAAAGAGGAAAAATATGATTTTTTTAGAGTGGATGATAGATTAATAATAGTTGAGACTACACAAGACAGTAGGTAATATTTACATTGTATGTTAATAGCGAGAGAAGAAAAGGAGGGAAGAATGCATAATATAGTAAGAAAGTGGGATTGTATAGTATTAGATTTATATAGTAGTCATATTCTATTTATTTAGTGTGAAAGCGAGGCTAAACTAGACACACAAATAAACAAAAATTAAAGAGGAAGGATAGGAACGAGAGATTGTATGAAACAAATTAAAGATATAGTTTTTTAAGGAAAAAAAAATTTTAAAGAAGTAAAAATTAAATTTAAAATTTAAAATAACAAAATTAACAAAAATAAAAATAAAATACAAATAAAAAAACTAAAGTAGGAATAAAAATTTTAAAAATATATAAAAGAAATGTTTTTACTCAGTTCAGCCTTTGTGTGTCGTCTTCTTTTTCTGCATCCACAGCTGGTCTAATGAAGTGGGCCAGAGGTTTCTTTTCCTTGCAGCAGCGGTGTGCCCCTGCTGTGACCAGCACAGTGTATTCCTTTGGCATCTGTTGGAGCCAGCCGAGGTGCTTTTGTGCACGCACCCCTGTGCAAGCAAGGTGGTCTGAGTGCTAGCCTCAGGCCTGCTGAGCCGTGCTTTAGGAGTTAGTCTCTCGCTTTTTGGGGTGGGCCCCTGGACCCTTGTGCACAGTGGAAGTGAGCGTCTGTGAGTCACTGCCACCTCTGTTCCTGCGCCATAGCCACTGCCATTCCCACACCTGTCTGGGCGGCCAGGAGCAGAGTTTGAGCAAGTGGTCTGCACTCCAGCCTGGCACCCACTTGAGCTGGCCAGGGGTTTCTGCATATGGTCTTCTGCGTGCCCAGTGGGCCCTCCCTGTGCCCATTGGGGCACTGATCTTATGTCTGTTGGGGTGTGTCTGAGGGGCACCTGGACGTGCGACCCCACACACCTGTGCCAATGAATGAGGGCACTTCCCTATGCACGCCCGCGTGACCCAAGGGGAGCGTTGGGGAGTGGGTGAGTGCACTTCTGCGCCTGTGCTTCTTAAGAATGTCTTATCACCCCCAACCTTTCCTCCCCTCTCCGCAGTTCACAAGAGAAAAATATAAAGGAAAATTATGATTTCACTTGCTCAGCAGCACACTGTCTCCCGTCTTCCAGCGCCAATGCCGCCTGGTCGAGTCCCATCTCTGCCAGCGGGCAGAGATCCGCTTTCCTCCTGACTCCCCTCTGGGGAAGCCTGTGGTCACCAAAAATCCTTTGTGTCCTTTCAGCCGCAGCTCAGGCAGCCACCCCAGTCAGGAATCTCGTTTCATCCCTTTTTCTTCCACTATCCTCACTAAACAGGTTGTTCCCAGATGGTTTTTCTCTAATCCAGCAGTGCCAAGGCTCGACTTCTGCCAGTGTCCAGCTGCACAGTGAGATGTTCTGTCTGCAATTAGTCCAAACTACAGATGAGTCTTGGGAGCCAGAAAGCGCAGCCTCCCCTCACTCCTCTGCCATCTTCCTGTCTCTTCATTCTTTCTTTACAGTTCGACTAATCTATCATTTATCTGTCAATATATTTTTATCTACCTATTATGTATCTTTCTATCTTATCTATCTATCCATCTATTCCTACATACAGTGCTAAAATAAATGAAGGACTGAGAGTTGTTTCATGCCATTTGAAATGTTTATTGTCATACCAGATTTATTTTTCTGGTAAAGTGGAATTGCCTTCAAATTTAAGAATCGTCAGGTATTATAATTTATAAGAGAAGGAGAGTCAAATGCTATTTCTTTTTTCTTGTTGAAGGGACATTTTTCCATAAACAATTTCTTCTTATTACCCACCATCTGTGTGATGACTTTACATAATTTCTTGCATATTGTGTCTTTGATAGGCTTTTTTTTTTTCATAAACAGAAAATAAAATTAAGCTCTCATATGTGATACATTACCGAGGAAGCTTGGAATAAATATAGTAGATTTAATCTTTCCTTTTCACAAACCTGACAAGACAGCTGCTGGAAGGCTCACTCATGAATCTTTGTTTAGAATGAAATTCCAAATGATGAAGCATCAGCCTTTAATGACAAAATATGCTATATGGTCAATTGGAAAGGAAGTGTTCCCAGGCTTCTGTCAAAGATACATCAAGAATTAAAAGAATATGAGATAATTTAGAATAATAGATGATCATTTTGTACCACTGAATTTTAAATCAACACCTGGGTTAGGCACAGCAAGTAGAATATAAAGCCAAGTACATTCAATGAAGCAGTAGCATTTGCTTTTAATATTCATAAAGTTTTTTAATTGAAGCTGCACAATATGTTCTCTCACAGGTGGCAGTTTAGGAAATTATGTCATTTGATGGCAAATCAGAAAGTGTTTGACTATTATTGTGTCCAATGAGGTTGGACACAGGTATGATATTAATTTCTAAAATAAAAACAGCAAAAATCCGTATTCAAAACTGGAGGTATAAAATCCTATAACAGAATGGGAAATATCTAGGACATTATTGTTCATAAAAATGTAATGCTATAAAATAAGTTATATTGTAAAACTGTGAAAAAAAGTCACCCTGGTTAACAGAGGAAAACTATAAGCATTCATTAACACAAATGAAAATGTACAAATTGTATATGTTCAGTTCTATGAATTTTGGGAATTATTTATATTCATGCAACTAACATTCAGAAGAAAGATGTTGAACATTCTCTCACTGTAGATTATTTTCTCATGCCCTTTCCAAATCACTCCAGGGAAACCATTTGATTTCTGTCCCTTAACAGTTTTGTAAGTTAGTGGTCATAATATCGCTGAAATCAAACAGTATTTGTTTTGTGCCCAGTTTCTCTCACTTAAAATACCTTTGTGGCAATTCATCCATATTGCTGCAAGGGTCATCAGTGTGTTCATATTTATGTGTTCATTTATGGTATGGTTCTACCACAGGAGTTTGTTGTTGTCTTTGTTTTAATTCATTCTTTTGTTGATGGACAGTTGGATTATTTCTAATTTTGAGCTCATTAATTTAACTGCTATTAATTTTTCTAAACAAGTCATTTTTATGGGCATATGTTTTCATTTACCTTGGATACATGAGTTACAAATGGAATTGATGGGTCATACATTGGCTATATGCTTAACTTTGTAAGAAAGTGCCAAACCTCTCTTCAAAATGGTTGAACTATTTAACACTCCTACCAGCAAAATATGAAAGTGTCATTTTTTCTATATCTCTCCAACATTGTGTTTTCAAGGTTTTAAAGAAACAATTTCAGACATTCCAGTGGATGTAGTAAATGGTATCTCACTGTGGTTTAATTTAACTTTCCTTGATAACTAATAACATTGCTGATCTTTTCATGTGTATATTGGTTATTATATCATAGATCTTTTTTGATGAAGTATACAAGCCTTTTGACAATATATTTTAAAAATGTATATTTGAGGTGAAATTCACATAACATAAAATTAACCATTTTAAAATGAACAATTCAGTGGTGTCCAGTATAGTCACAATGTTGTATATCCACCAACTCTCTTGCATTTTAAAACATTTTCATCACTCTAAATAAAAAATCCTTAACCATTAAGCAATTTCCCCATTCTTCACTTCCCCTAACCCCTTGCAAATACCAATCTGTGTTTGGTCTGTGTGACTTATCAATTAGAAATATTTCATATAAATTGAATAATATAATAAATGATATTTTATGGTTTTTTTCAATTAACACGAAGTTTTGGAGGTTATTCCATGTAGTGTCATGTGTCATTACTTCATTTATTTTTATTACTAAATACTTTTGTGCCATTAAGGGGCATGTATGAGATTGTGGCCACTTAATTTGGAGGTTCAGATTCAAAGATAATAAAAACCCCAAGTCAAAGGTGAATAACTCAGCACTTTATTAAGTGAGAGCAAAGTGAAAGCATGCATCAAAATTGTACATCACCAGACGGGAGTTCACCAACACCAGAACATAGATGTTGGGGAATTCTGGAGACAGCTTTTGGGCCTGACTGGGAAAGCTCCAAGCGAAGCGTCCTTTTCTCAGGTGGGATGCCAACGTCTTCCTTTGGGGGTTATGCTTAAATATGTTTTAGACGAAAGTGGCTATGCGCCAAGGGCCTTGTGTAAATTAACTAACCAACAAGTCCTTCTGGGAGAAGGGCCAATTCTCCCTGAAGAAACATACAGTTAAGTATTAAAAGTACTAATCTCCCAGGGAGAAGGGCCAGTCCTCCCCCTGGGAGAAAGCATTCCTATACAGTATTCCCTCACTTATTGCAAGTATTACATTCTAGACCCCCTGCGACAGGTGAAAATCCACAAAGAAGGAACCTAATATTTATTTTAGTGTATATATCTATATCTATATCTATATCTATATCTATATATCTATATATCTATATATCTTTATAAACCCTTCCCACACACTTATAATCCATTCCCAGTCCCTTATTAACCTTTCCCATTCCCTTACTAACTTTTCCACACTTTCATAAACACTACTTATGTTCTTAAACATATTCTGCACTCTTAAACCTATGTAACTTTAACAACATATGTATACAGTACCTCAAAATCCAGCGATATTGTGAAAAATCCGCAATAAATAATTAAATATAATATATTTTTAAATCCTGCGATACAGCGAGGCCACGATAAGTGAACCGTGATATAGAGAGGGATTACTCTATTTTTATTCTTATAATGAAAGTCACCACTGGGGCATAAACAGGGAAGATTATCACTGTCCCTTTAACCTGTCAACTATTCTACTGCATATATATTCAGCAGTTTTTCCATTTATTTGTTTTGGACATTTAGATTATTTCTGCTTTTTTGCTACTGTGAATAGTGCTGTTATGAACATGTGTGAACATGTACTTATTTTAAGTACTCATTTTCAATTCTGTTGGGACTAGATATAGGAGTAGAGTTGCTGGATTATAAAGTGATTCTGTTTAACTGTTTTTGATGTGCTGTTTTAATTGTTGACTTATAAGAGTTCTTTATATATTTGGATACAAGTGTTTGACGAATAAGCTGCAAATATATTTTTAGTCTGTAGCTTAATTATATCTTTTGATGAATACAAATTTTGAACTCTAACAAAGCTTGTTTTATTTTTTTAATGGGTAATAGTTTACATATATGACAGGTGACTTAAGGAACAAATTCTTTATGAAACCCGTTGTACTGCAAGTGGTAAAGTCACAGTTATCAGGATGCTGAGGTAGAGTGGTGGTACATTTTCTGATCAGAAGTGATATAAGTACAGAAAAAGTAATGATGGTTTTCTCTTTTGCTCCATGGGAATTTTGTTTTCAAAGGAATCCTTAAGCATGGTTTTGTGTGCTAGTCTTACAAGCTTGGTTTTGGGCCTTGTTCTTCAATCACCCCTCCCCAACTCTGAGTTAACTAATTTATTTCTTATAAACTCTATCCCTGTGTAACCCAGATAAACCTTATGTTTCTTGCAGTAAGAACTTGGACTAAAACACCAGTTCTGGACATTGTAATTTATATTGCCAATTTGATGGATAAAATCAATAAATAATTATTAGATTACTTTTTATTTCACTGATATTTAAAATGGACATCCTTTTATGTTTTTCATACTACATTAGGCTATTCTATTTATTGTTTTATAACATTTATATTCTTTGTCCATTTTTATAAAGGATTTCTTCATAGTTTTTAAAAAATAGTTTATAAATATATTATGCACATCTATGCCTCCTTCTACTAGTTAATTTGTTAATTCTTATGACTCCCATAGATTTACCTAAAGCTGCAGTTTTGATCAGGAGTTGTAAGAGGTCTGGGTCTGAAGTTACTTTTATCCTATACTTATTCCTTAGAAAAAACCTGACTGGACTGGTCTTCTCGAAGGTAGTGATCCCTAATTACCCTATCCTACTTAGATAATACCTTATTTTTATTATTGTGGAATCTATTCAGGACCAGGGAGTAATTTGCTGGGCCCAATGAAAAATGAGAATATAGATACCATTATTAGAAAGTTAAGAATTTCAGAAGGTGACAGCAAAACACTAAATCAGGAGCCAGCCTTCTAAGCATGTTACTCTGTACTGTAATATGAGTTATGCACTAATAAAGCTAGCTCTGATTCTTCTTCACAATATGTACCAGAAGTTGTCCTTATAATTATTCTTACTATAATTTTTGTTAAATTTGTTTGTTTTCCAGCAAACTGCAAACCTCACAAAGGTAAGCACCATGAGTGCTTATTTCTTATTTTACCCCAGCATTCAACACAATGCCTGATACAATAAGTAGAAAATCAAATCAGAGATGTAGATTATAGCATTGGAAATATAATCAATAATGTTGTAATATTTGTGGATCCAGATGGGTCCATACTTGAAATATCGGGGGGACACTCTGCAAAGTACATGATGGCCTAATCACTATGCTGCACACATGAAACTAATACAGAATAATATTGAATGTAAAGTATATTTCAAAAATTTAAAAATGGAAAGGAGTTAAAAAAAAGAAAATCAATTCTGGCTGAGTACATGAAAAAACAAAAGAATAAACATATCAACTGTTCTTTACATTAAAATATTAACATTTTATTTATAATTAAAACAGTAACAAAACAAAACAGTCGTGTCTCTGCAACAATGAGGAAAACTTTACCATAAGAACTTCTCTTGCTTAATGGGAATCACAGAACTCAAGTTCTGTATTTTATGTGGATTTAGACATTATTACACCTTGCCAAGGTTATCAATCAGAGGAAATTGGGAATAGCATTTGATGAGGGTTTCCTGACCAGATTTTGACTTGATTCATCTCAGTTAACTGCCTAATGTTCAAGATCATGATTTTGGATTGTAGCCCTTTGGGGAGCAAAGAAACTTCTGTGACTTACGGGAGAAAAAGGCTCTGAGCTGGAGTGCTCTCAGCCCCTGCAATGTTGGAGCCATGTTAATAAAAAACCTGTCTACATCAACACAAATTGTTAAGTCATATAAAAAGGCACCAAGGAGCTGAAACCAGTTTAAATGGTTACAAAATCATTCACGTATTAGGGAAAGTAATCAATAATTTTATTTTCAAATATTAGTATTTTCTTGGTGTTTATTTTTTCTAAACAATAAAGAATAGCTAGCTTGTAACATTAAGCCTTTTGTTTACATAAAACAAACATAGTGCATCTTCACTCTCCTTATATTCCACTCAACTTGATTCATGAAAAAATCCTACTACTAAGTTAAAAATAATTGCACTGTGTTTCCCTTTGGAGAATAGGTTAGTAACCTACCCAAGACATCTTGAAATTCAGGCTTGTATGGTCACAAACTGCCTCTTACCTGCTAGATAAGCTTGATTTTGACCAGTCTAGGTAGGAGATGGAGTCTAATTTCAGTGTTATTCCTTTCAGATGCAATAAGAAGCAGAGAAAAGAGAGCAGTGCTCTCCCTTTATTGCTAATTGAAATGAAAAAGAAGGTTTTCTTTCTCCACTTCAAATGACACCATTTTCAGGCTGCTGAATAAATCCATTATTGTTGACATTCAATGGAGGTGGAATTCAATTCCATATATCAAGAGGGAGTCAAGGACATTGTAATTGATACCCCGAATAACAAGGTAACTTATTTTCACAAGAAAGGTCATGAGAATGGCAAAAAAAAAAAAAAAGCTTGAAAAATAGTCTGAGATACTGAAAATAGTAGCCACACAATTAGATGTAGTATCCTGCTGCTTTTTGTTAAAGGAACAAGTAATATTTCTAAGTTTAGCTATATTACATTTCAAATTTTATAAAAACAAATAACTATCATATCTTAGTAAAAACTAAGAAAATATACACTTAACATTTTTTTCTGGAAGTGAAATAGACTCATTTATCATAGTCCATAAAATAGTTTTGTGTTATCTAAAATAAATAAATCCATGCTACATAAAACGAATAAATAAGTATATAGATACATAATAATTGAATGTGTACAAAAGTAAGCGCAGCCCACTTAAGTTTTTAGAGACTTAAGTCATGATATTAAAATTGTATAATTTATCTAAACCTAATCTGAAAAATACAAAGGGTATAAAGAGGGAATTGAGGATATTTGAGATGAAAATAGAATCTACAATCAATGAATATCTTTACCTGAATATATTTATTTGTGTATGTAGGTGCTCAGGTGAGAAAAATAACATGTTGAGAATAAGATGATACTTAATCAGATTAAATCAGTTTAGTTCATTTTGTTAAGTGTGTTTCTTTTACTTTGACTAATTTAGGACTTAAAATGGCATAAGAGAGAGAAGAAAGCAAGGAAGATTGGTCCCATCATTTCGTTATCATCATCTCAGATCTTTCTTCCTTCACTGAGACTTCAGTGACTGAGCCAAAAACTGTATCTCCTCCAAATCCTTGAAACATTTGTTTTTTAGGTCTTTTGTTTTGTTGGATATAGGGTACAATAGTTGTTGAGTCTTCTTCAATGAAGGACTGATGTCAAATTTGATTATCTCTATCTGAGAGCAACTTTCTTAAATGCATATTTACCATAGCAATTTTCTGGAATTAGTATCCCTATCTATACAGTAACCTGAAACTGTTAAGTGCATACTCTCTGTAAACATAGTTCAAAGCATTACTTATTGATTTTAAAGAAAACAAAACATATTTTTCAAGATAGAAATGTCTGACTTGTTAAAGAAGAGAGCAAAACAAATATTGGCTATTTCCAAATAAAATATGAGCTGTGTTCCAAAAGAGATATCAGTTTGTACACTGAAATCTGGTCATATGCTGTCTTGTGTTAATAATCTTGAACCTCTTCTGTTTTCTTTGCTTGTTCTGCTTTTGTGTGCCACTCCCCTGCTCTCAATGTGATTGTTCTGATGCCCTAAGCTATCCCATTCTTTACTTATTTATTTCATGGTGAATTCAAATCATAGTTATCTTCAGAAAACTTACAAATCTTTATGTTAACCCTAACCATTTTTTGAGATCCAGTCCCAGACTCGGAATTGCCTGCTGGACATGTGCCATGGGACATCACCAGCTCTTTAAACTCAGTATGGTCCATGCTAAACTCATTCCCATACGTCTAAATTATTTCATTCAATTCTTATATTTCTGCATTGATTGCCCTAACCTACATGTCAATCATGTTTAAATAGTCAATGTTAACTTTGACCCTATCTCTTTTCTTATGCAAATGTCCATTTATGAGCTAAGCATTAATCATGCATTTGTAACATCTTTGGTGTCTAATTTTTACAAATTCACTGACAATACCACATATCACTCCTTCATAATTTTTCTTAAATGCCCCCTGCTTTTCAGTGATATAACTTACAAACAAACCCCTATGTCTTTTTTTTTCTTTTTGTCAAAACAACTTTGAACTCAACCCAAATTTAGTTGACTTTGATTCTTGCTCTCTGATCATATTGCTCCCTTTCTCAGACGCAAGTTCAAATTCTTAGACATTAGAAAGTGTAACTATGGTCTGTCTTTCCAATTTCATTTCCTACCTGTCTCTTTCAAGTACTTTTCACATAAGACATTTCTATATCATGTGCTCATTACTGGGCCAGTTGTGCTCATTTTCATAATACTTTCAAGCAAGAAAGGAAAATAAGTTTTCTTCCAACTTCACATTTCTGCATTCCCCTCTTTCTTCAGTTCCTTAATTAATAGTTACCTTCTCCACAATGCCTTATCTACCTGAAGCCAAAGACAATTTGAAATTTATATTTGAACCCCCAGCACCTACCAAAATCTCTTATATATCTTAACCATTCAAGAAATGTTTATTGAAAATAATTAAATCCTCTAAAATAATTTATTCTTCTAAATTTACTTTAAAATGGAAGTGTACTTTTATTGTTATATTTAATATTTTTTCTAAGATTATATTTACTTAGTCATTGGTCTTATCTCTTCAACTAGAAAATAAAGTCTTGTTTGGAAATATTTTTTTTTTATCCTTAAAGACACAGAATAGAGGACTTCTGGCCAAGATGGAGGTCTAGACAGACATGCTGCATTGCCCTCCAAGACTAAAAAGGAATACAACTACCTAAAAACTAGAGACAACCAGAAGTTCCAGAAAATTGAGCCATGGAAGTCCAACAAACAAAGATATAAAGAAGAAATACTCATCCAGACAGGTAGGAGGGGTGAATCCAGGGTGGAGAGGATGCAGTGTGGTGGCAGCAGCAGCGGTGGCAGTGGCAGGCTGGTGGAAAGCACAGTCATATCTTTTAAAGTCAGGAGGGACACTGGGGAGTGTTCCCAGCCTCAGACCAGATAGCCAC
The DNA here is from genome assembly GCF_987537825.1 of Furipterus horrens. Classification (NCBI taxonomy): domain Eukaryota; kingdom Metazoa; phylum Chordata; class Mammalia; order Chiroptera; family Furipteridae; genus Furipterus; species Furipterus horrens. The sequence continues at coordinate 63,408,139 of NW_028327182.1, forward strand.
AGCTCAGGGTCCCAGTGCTGGAGAAAATAAAGCCTCGTTACTTCTGACTGTGCAAACCAGTCGGGGTTGGGGTCAGTCTTTCAGCAGAGTGCACTTGATTAAAGGGCCCCCACGTTCCTAGAATGTCCACAGACCCACCAACTCTGGGAACTATGGTCAGGGCAACAGTTAGAGAGGCGCCAGTCCCATATGGATATGGGAGAAGGTCCTGGAAAAAGGGCAAGTGCTGAGCAAGGAGCATTGTTCCCTCTCGAACCCCTTCCCCATATACAGCACCACGACATGGTGAAATGAGTCACCCATACTGACGAATACCTAAGGCTCTGTTTCTTACAATGTAACATGTACAACAGCTCTATCTAAGACACAGAAGCAAACAAATGCAGAAGCTTGTCAAGATGAGGAGGCAGAGAAGTATGGCCTAAAAGAGGGAACGGATCAAGGTTACAGTGGAAGAACTAAGTTACCAGGAGATAGCCAACCTAACAAGCATAGAGTTCAAAACACTGGTGATTAAGATGCTCACAGGCTTGATAGGTATGCTTGAGTATGGCAAACACATACGGGAAGAAGTGAAGGCTATGCTAAATGAAACAAAGGAAAATCTACACAAAACCAATGGTGAAGGGAGGGAAACCAGGGTTCAAATAAATGATTTGGAACATTAAAAAAAAAACAAACACACACACAAAAAAAACAGTCAACCAGTATAGAATGAGGAAAGAAATATTGGATAAAATGAGGAGAGGATTAGGAATATCTGGGACAACTTTATATGTGCCAACATCCAAGTCATAGAAATGCCAGAAGAAGAGGAAGAGCAAGAAATTGGAAGCTTATGAGAGAAAACAGTGAAGGAAAACATGTCAAATTTTGCAAAGGGAACAGACTACAATTTCAGGAAGCATGAGTCCCAAACAAGCTAGACCCAAAGAGAACCACACCAAGACACATCATAATTAAAATTACAGAGGTTAAAGATATAGAGATAATCTTAAAAGCAGCAAAAGAAAAGCAGAGAGTTACCTACAAAGGGGTGCTTATAAAACTATCAGTTGACTTCTCAAAGGAACCTTTGCAGGCAAGAAGGAACTGGCAAGAAGTAATCAAGGTGATGCAAGGCAAGGAATTACAACCAAGATTACTCTATCCAGCAAGGCTATCATTTAGAATGGAAGGGCAGAGAAAGTGCTTCCCAGACAAGGTAAAGCTAAAGGAGTACATCATCACCAAGTCATTATTATATGAAATGTCAAAGGGACTTACTTAAGGAGAAGAAAATCAAAATTATGAACATTAAAATGACAACAAACTCAGAAGTATTAACAACTGAATCTAAAGAACAAAACCAAAATCAAAACAAACCATAGTAGGAACAGAATCATAGGTATAGAGATGATTTGGAGGGTTATCAGCTGGGAAGAGGAAGGGGTAGAAATGGGGAAATGGTGCAGGGATTAAGCATAATTGGTTGGTATAAAATAGACAGGAGGAAGTTAAGAATAATATAGGAAAGGGTGAAGCCAAAGAACTTATATGCACAACCCGTGGACATGAACTAAGGGGGATGGGATTGTAGAAGGGTAGGGAGGTACTGGGCAGAGGGGATCAAAGGGGAAAAAAATGGAACTAGTGTAACAACATAACCAATAAAATATACTTAAAAGAAGATCCAGAATAGATTACATATTTCATATAATAATGAAATCAAGCCCTGGCTGCTATGGCTCAGTGGATAGAACGTCGGGCTGCGAGCCAAGTGTCGCTGGTTCGATTTCCAGTCAGGGCACATGATTAGGTTGCACATCAGATCCCCAGTTGGGGGCGTGAGTGAGAGGCAACCACACAGTGATAAAAAAAAAAAAAAAAAAAGAAGGAAAAAAAAATGAAATCAAACAAAATTTTAAATAAAATATTTTTGTGATTTTCAAAAATAAATTTACTTAAATAGTTAATCTCTTTATAGAGTTAAGCACAAAATCTGTCTCATCATTGGTATTGACAGTTTAACTGTGTAATTTAAATGTATATATGTATATGTATATATACAATGAATGGTAATTTTAAAATGCTAATATTTAAATTAAATATATAAAGGGAAATTAATTTTTTTCAAATGGTTTGCAGTAGGAAATGTGGAATCAATTAGAAGGAAATGACAAAAATTGTTGTACAGTCTGATGGGAACTTCTCTGCTCTATTACAGCTCAGTGGTATTTAAAGCACAGGTACTTTATTATGTTGGTAATGATTTCAAAATATTTATCTTCCATTTGCTTTGATTCTTGATCAACTATTTTTCTCGTCTTCATTTGACATGGTTTGGTAAATGCTGTGACTCACAACTCCAATAAAAAGAAAATAATAGAGGATTAGAAAGTATGAGCTCAAGGAAATCACCATGTTTCATGCTTAATTATATTTGTAACACCATGTATATATGAAGGAATGGTAAATAACTATGTGCTGAGAAAAATTTAAGTTGTTTAACTTAGATATTCTCGCCTTCAATTGTCTAGGTCCTGGCATGCACGGTAAACACTTTTGTGCATGCTTGATAGAGTACCAACATATCCCCATACCCACACATACTTATTTATCATTCTATATTTTCTTGCTTAAGTAGTCACCTAACCCATATGACACTTACAGTTCTATGGAAACATTTCATACACACAGCATGATGCAGCAACTGCACAGCTACTTAATGCTGTAGCAAGCTCATTAACCTGATGGAAAAGGAAAGAACTGTGTGCAATTCAAGATTCTTCTTCATGTGGGATGTGCTATTTTAGCTGTAAGAGTAGAGCTTTCAATGCAGTGCCTATTCTAAACAAATTTCCCCTTGTCATAGACTGCATTAAAAAATATCAAAGGACTTCTATAATTTTATTTTCTTTAGTGTGTCAAAAGTGCACACTCTTCTTTCATAATTTTATTACATGATAATAAAAAAACTAAACAGAAATGTTAAGATTTGTTTACTTTATTTTTATTGTTTACACTATTACAGATGTCCGCAATTTCCAATTTTCTTCACCTTTGCCTACCCTGGCCCCCACCCCTTCACTCTGGCTATCACCACACTGTCTGTGTCTATGGGTCATGAACATATGTTCTTTGGCTAATCCCTTCACCTTCTTTCATCCAGCACCCCCCCCGACAACTGTCAGTATGTTCTATGTATTTGTGTCTCTGTTTATATTTTGTTCACTAGTATGTTTTGTACATTAGATTTAACATATAAATGAGATCATATGCTATTTGTCTTTCACTGAAAAGACTGCCATAGCTGCATTATACACACTTGCATCTCCTTTGAACCTTAAGTACTCTAACCAATTGCCAAGAATTGTACAGCCCTTTTTATTACCCTTGTAAATGTAGCCTCAGACTATGATGTGATGTGCACATCCAACAAAAAGGATAAATAAGTAACTTTATAGCAGAGCTCTTTCAGGCAACCTTAACAAGATCAGGCAACCTTAACAAGTCTGCAACTAACTGCCATCATATGGCAGTTAGTTGCATACTAGTACTAAAATCCTACAACTAAGCAGGTATCCCCACACAATCAAACTGCTATTGTCACACAGTTTGGACTGGAACATTTGAGGCTCTTCTTCCTTCCAGGTTCCTACATCTTCTAAAATTTCATCACAGAAAGATCTCAAACTTGTCCTATCAAAGAGAAATAAAATACCAAGATTTTGGTCTATTTAAGAAGAAGGACAGATAAAAGCATTTCTAAGAAAGAGCCAAAAGCTCTCATTATGCAACACAAACTCAAATGTCCTATGTTGTTTTGCTACCATTAAAGCAAAAGTATACAGAATTTTTGGTGTCCCCTTTGAAGATTTTATTTATTTTGAACTTTAAAACCAAAAATAGTTTCCTGAAATGTGTAGAAAAATACATGAAAAAGTCCTGTGGAAAAAATGTCAATATTATAGCTTTGCCTCAATACATCAAAAATGTGCTGGGGAGGATGTGGAGAAACAGGAGCCCTAGCACACACTTGGTGGAAATGCTGACTGTGAAGCCACTGTAGAAAGCAGTATGGAGGTTCCTCAAGAAAATTAAAAATGAATCTGCTTTTTGACCCAGTGACTCCGCTTCTGGGAATATATCCGAAAAATCCCCAAACACCAATATGAAAGAATGTATGCAACACTATGTTCATAGTAATGTCATTTACAATAGCCAAGATCTGGAAGCAGCCCAAGGCACATCGGTAGATAAATGAATAAAAAATCTGTGGTACATAGACATAATGCTGCATAGTTGTGTGGGGGGGAAGGACCTATTTTGTGACAGCATGCATGGACTTGAGGATTACTCTGCTAAGCCAATCATAGAAATACAAATACCATATGATCTCACTTATAGTGAAATCTAATGTGAACAAAATAAACTGCCATACAAAATATAAGTAGAGGCATTGATACATGGAACAGACTGAGAGCTGTAAGAGTAGGGGAGGAAGTGAGAAGGGGAAAGGATTGGACAAAGAACATATATGCATAACGCATAGACACAAACAACAGTGTGGTGATGGCCAGAGGGAAGGTGGAAAGAAGACTGGGAGGATGTGGTCAAAAGAAGTGGAGGGATGGGGACATCTGTAATAATGTAAACAATTTTTAAAAAACCATACTCATTAAGGTCAGATGATCTGTGATCTGTTCTCATAGATATTATTTAAGTGACTAACACATAGCTTCAATTATATCATATCAATATACTTCTTACTACCTTAGAAAAGTAAAATTTACTACTGACACATTGTTCTCCACTGCATACACAGGAGCGTCAGGAAAATGAATGAAAGGAAAGTCCTTACTGAATATGATACATGTCAATAATCCAAAATGTTCATATACATAAGAAAGGGAAGGGTTTAGTTAAGGAACGTGTATAAATGACTCATGGACATAGACAATGGGGAGGGATATGATTGTGGGAGAAGGGGTGGGCTGTGTGGGGGAAAGTAATGGGGGGGAAATGGGACAACTGTAATTGAAACCCCCCCCAAAAAAGTTTATACATTTTTCATTTCTAAAGTTACTTTTTCATATTTATAAAACAATTGAGATGAAGACAAGCTAACAATTATTGAAATATATATGCTAAACACTGGACTGGTCTGGGTATTTTTACAGCCTACACAGTATACCAAAGTTCAAATTTGGGAAGAGTGCTACCCCTAAAAAGGAGGCATTTTGGGGTGTTACATATAGGAAAGTGTCATGGGTTATATAATATAAGATGTATTTTCAGTTCATATTCTAAACAAGAAGGAGCTCTGTAAAGAATGAGACATATGGATGAGAGAGGGGAAGATGGCGGAGGAGTGAGGAGAGGCTATGGTTTCAGGTCCCAAAACCCATCTGCAGTTTGGGCTAATTGCAGACAGAACATCTCAGTGAGCAGCTGGACACTGGCGGGAGTCCAGCCAAGGCACTGCTGGATTAGAGAAAATCCATCTGGGAACAAGCTGTTTAGTGAGGATAGCGGAGGAAAAAGGGACGAAATGGGATTCCTGACTGGGGCGGCTGCCCGAGCTGCGGCTGGAAGTACACAAAGGCTTTTTGGCGACCACAGGCTACCCAGGAGAGGAGTCGGGAAGAGAGCGGGTCTCTGCCCACTGGCAGAGACGGGACTCGACCAAGTGTCATTGGTGCTGATGGACAGGAGACAGCGTGCTGCCGGGCAAGTGAGAATATAATTCTCCTTTATATTTTTCTCTAGTGGACGGTGGAGAGGGGAGGAAAGTTTGGGGGTGGTAGGCCATTCTTGAGGAGTGCAGGCGCAGTGGCGCGCTCTTCCACTCCCCAACCCTACCCTTGGGACTTGGGGGAGCGCATAGGGAGGTGCTCTCACTCACTGGCCCAGGTGCGCGGGGCCATGAGTCCAGGAGTCCATCGGACACTCCCCAACGGACATAAGACCGGTGTCCCAATGGGCACAGGGAGGGCCCACTGAACACGCAGAGGACCGTGCACAGATACCCCTAGACAGCTCTTGTGGGCGCCGGGCCCCAGGCTGGAAAGCAGACCACTAGCTTAGGCTCTGTTCGTGCTGGCCCAGATGGGTGAGGGAAGGCAGTCGGCTGCAGCGCTGGAACAGCAGGCTGCAGTGACTCACAGACGCTCACTTCCACTGAGCACAGCTGTCCGGGGCCCCGCCCTAAGAGGCGAGAGACCAACTCCTGGAGCTCGGCTCAGGGGGACTAAGGGCGCGTGTGCGCTAGCTTGAAAACACCTCAGCCCGGGGACAATAGGCGCCAATCTCGGGGCCAGTTCTCAGGCCGCCTGCGCCCGTGCAGTGATGCGCACAGGGAAACCTCTGCGCGAACACGGAACCACCTCTGCCCGGCAACAATAGGTGCCAATCACAGGGCAAGCTCTCGGCCATCGCGCCCCTGAAGGGGCTCCCGCGCAAGGACACCTCAACTGGCCCAGGAGGGCAGCAAGGGAACGTGCCGTGCCAGCAACCGCAGGCATGAACCATTGTGGCAACCGCAGCCGCACACCAATGCTACAAGAAACAAGAACCTCTGAACCGCCACACTAGACCAGCTGTGGACGCAGAAAAAGAAGGTGACACACCAAGGCTAAAACGAACATCTCCACAAAAGAATTCGAGATAAAGTGGATAGAGTGACTCTCAATCAACAAGTCAGAAGGAATATCCTAACAAAAAAATCTGAAATATAACCAGACAGCATAAACAAACGATATAAAAGGTACCCCAAGAACATCAGGCTCAGGAGATCAAAGAGACTGCACCACTGAAACCCCCAGATCTCTCATAAAGAATCTCATACCACAAAGGTGGGAAGGCAAAGCAGACAAATCCAAATAACAAAAACAAACAAGAAGAATCCAACGTGGTAAGACGCAGAAACAACCTCTCAATGAAAAGAAAAGAGGAATCCCCAGAAAGAGAGGTAGATGGAATAGACATAGCGCAAATCTCAGACATGGAATTCAAAACTATGGTGGTGAAGAAGCTCAATATGCTCGAAAACCTCAAAAACAACTATGACAACCTCCAAGGAAGTTACCAAGAGCTCCAAGAAAATTACAGGGAACTTGCAGAGAACTACACCAGCATAAAAAAAGACATAGAAACTATCAACAAGAACCAGGAAGAAATGAAGAATGCAATCTCTCAACTGAAAAACACAGTAGAATCAGTCAAAAGCAGACTAAACGTAGAAGAGGATCGGATTAGTGAGTTAGAGGATAATGTAGGTAATAATTCTAAAATGATACAGCAAAATGAAAAAAGGTTGAAAAAATATGAACAAGATGTAAGGAAATTACAGGATAGCATTAAAACAAATAATACCAGGATCATAGGAATAAGAGAGGGAGAAGAAAAGGAGCATGGAATTGAAAAACTGATAAGAGAAATAGTGACAAAAAATTTTCCGAACCTGATGAGAGAAAAAGTTATGCAAGTCCAAGAACCACTGAGAGTTCCAATAAAGAGGAACCCCCAAAAACCCACTCCAAGGCACATCATAGTTAAAATGGCAACATTCAAAGACAAACAGAGAATCTTAAAGGCAGCAAGAGAAAACAGCAAATAACTTACAAGGGAGCTCCAATAAGGCTATCGACCGATTTCTCAACAGAAACACTACAAGCCAGAAGGGAATGGTCAAAAATATTTCAAGCAATGAAAAACAAAGGCCTACAACCAAGAATACTCTACCCAGCAAGGCTCTCATTCAAACTAGAAGGTGAAATAAGGAGTTTCTCAGACAAAGGAAGACTGAAAGAATACATCTCCACAACACCAGCATTGCAAAAGATGCTAAAGGGAATATTCTAAGAAAAAGGAAGAGAAAAAAACAAAAAAAGAGTAGAGGAACAGAGATACAAATGGGAAATGAATAAATACATGTCAATAATAATGTTAAATGTAAATGGATTAAATGCTCCCATTAAAAGACATAGGGTAACGGAATGGATAAGAAAACAGGACCTACATATTTGCTGTCTACAAGAAACACACCTCAAAACAAAAGATTTACATAGACTGAAAGTAAATGGATATTAAAAAATATTTCAAGCAAATGGACCTGAAAAAAAAGCTGGGGTAGCAGTCCTCATATCAGACAAAACGTATTTCAAAGCAAGGACAATAAAAAGAGACAATGAAGGACATTTCATAATACTTAAAGGAACGATTCATCAAGAAGATATAACACTGATAAACATATATGCACCCAACATAGGAGCACCCAAATACATAAAGAAAATACTAGAAGACCACAAGAAGGATATCAACAACACACTCATAGTAGGGGACTTCAACACTCCATTATCAATAATAGACAGATCATCCAAGCAAAGAAACACCAAATATATATACAGGCAATGAACAACACAGTAAACCACATGGACTTAACTGATATATATATAGAATTTTTCACCCCAAAGAAGCAAAATATACATTCTTTTCAAAGGCACATGGGACACTTTCAAAGATAGACCACATAATAGGACACAAAACAAGCCTCAACAAATTCAAGAAAATTGAAATCATATCAAGCATCTTTTCAGACCACAATGCCTTGAAACTAAAAATCAACCTCAGGGTAAAAAATCAAAGACACCCAAACTCATGGAGAATGAATAACACGCTCTTAAATAATGAATGGGTTAACAATGACATCAAAGAGGAAATCAAGAAATTTCTCGAAACTAATGACAGTGAACACACAACAGCCTAAAAACTATGGGACACAGCAAAAGCAGTCCTAAGAGGGAAGTTCATAGCAATACAGCCATATCTGAAAAGACTAGAAGAATCTCAAATAAAAAACCTAACCATAAAGGTACAAGAACTAGAACAACAAAAAAAAACAAAGCCTAGGGAAAAAGAAAAAAGGAAATCATCAAGATCAAAGCAGAATTAAACGACATAGAAACTAAACGAACAATCCAAAAATCAACAAAACTAGGAGCTGGTCCTTTGAAAAAATAAACAAAATTGACAAGCCTCTAGCCAGGCTCATTAAGAAAAAAAGAGAGAAGACCCAAATAAACAAAATCAGAAATGAAAGAGGAGAAATCACGACTGATACCTTAGAAATACAAACACTTATAAGAAATTACTACAAACAACTATATGGCAAGAAATTTGACAACCTAAAAGAAATGGACAAATTTTTAGAAACATATAACCTTCCAAAACTGAATCAAGAAGAAGTAGAAAGTCTCAACAGACCAATAACAAAGAAGGAAATTGAAACAGTAATCAAAAATCTCCCTGCACACAAAAGCCCTGGACCGGATGGCTTCACAGGCGAATTTTACAAAACATTTAGGGAAGAACTAACTCCTACCCTCCTCAAACTTTTCCAAAAAATCCAAGGAGAGAAAAAATCCCAAACCCTTTCTATGAAGCCAGTATTACCCTAATCCCAAAGCCAGGTCAAGACACAACAAAGAAACAATACTACAGGCCAATATCACTGATGAACATAGATACTAAAATCCTCAATAAAATTTGGGCAAACAGGATCCAGCAATACATCAAAAAGATCATACACCATGATCAAGTGGGATTCATCCCTGGGATGCAAGGATGGTTTAATATTCACAAATCAATAAGTGTAATACATCACCTAAACAAAATGAAAGAGAAAAATCACATGATCATATCAATAGAGGCAGAAAAAGCATTTGATAAAGTACAACACTCATTTATGACGAAACACTCAGCAAACTGGGAAGAGAGGGAGCATACCTTAACATAATTAAGGCTATATATGAGAAGCCTGAAGCCAACATCATACTCAATGGACAAAAACCAAAAGCATTCCCACTGAAATCAGGAACTAGACAAGGCTGTCCACTCTCCCCACTTCTATTCAACATAGTGTTGGAAGACCTAGCCACAGCAATCAGACAAGGAAAAGAAATAAAAGGCATCCGAATTGGGAAAGAAGAAGTAAAACTATCACTGTTTGCAGACGACATGATAGTATACTTAGAAAACTCTATAAAATCCACTAAAAGAGTACTTGATATAAAAAGTGAATTTGGCAAAATAGCACGGTACAAAATAAATATACAGAAATCTAAGGCATTTCTGTACACCAACAATAAAATATCAGAGACAGAGACAAAAAAAGAAAATACCATTTACTATAACAACAAGAAAAATAAAGTACCTAGGAATAAACTTGACCAAAGAGATAAAAGACCTGTACACTGAAAATTATGCAACATTGAAGTAAGATATTAAGGAAGATACAAATAAATGGAGGCAAATACCATGTTCTTGGATGGGAAGAATCAACATCATCAAAATGGCCATACTACCCAAAGCAATTTACAAATTCAATGCAGTCCCTATTGAAATACCAATGATATATTTCACTGACCTAGAACAAATACTCCAAAAATTCATATGGAACCAAAAAAGACCCTGAATAGCAAAAGCAATCTTGAAACAGAGGAACACAGCAGGAGGAAACACGATACCAGACATCAAACAATACTACAAAGCCACTATGATCAAAACAGTCTGGTACTGGCATAAGAACAGACATATAGATCAGTGGAACAGAATAGAGTCCAGAAATAAACCCAGGTCTCTATGGTCAACTAATATTTGATAAAGGAGGAAGGAACATAAAATGGAGTGAGAAGAGCCTCTTAAACAAATGGTGCCGGGAGAACTGGACAGAGACGTGCAAAAAAATGAAACTAGACCACCAACTTACACCACACAGAAGAATAAACTCAAGATGGATTAAAGACTTAAATGTAAGCCGTGATACCATAAAAGTCCTAGAGGAAAACACAGGCAGAAAAATTTCAGATATCACATGTAACAATATCTTCACGGATACATCTCCTAAGGCAAGAGAAATAACGGAAAAAATAAACAAATGGGACTACATCAAACTAAAAAGTTTCTGCTCAGCAAAAGAAAACATCAGCAAGATGAAAAGGAAACCAACCAAATGGGAAAACATATTTGCCAATGATATCACAGACAGGGGACTGATCTCCAAAATATATAAAGAGCTTATACGACTCAACATCAAGAAAACAAACAACCCAATTAAAAAATGGGCAAAGGATCTGAACAAACACTTCTCAGAAGAGGACATACAGAAGGTCCATAGGCACATGAAAAAATGCTCAACATCATTGGCCATCAGAGAGATGCAAGTAAAAACCACAATGAGATACCACCTTACACCTGTCAGAATGGCCATCATCAACAAATCAACAAACAACAAATGCTGGCGAGGATGTGGAGAAACAGGAACCCTAGTGCACTGTTGGTGGGAATGCAGACTGGTGCGGCCACTATGGAAAACAGTATGGAATTACCTCAAAAAACTAAAAATGGAACTGCCATTTGAACCAGCGATTCCAGTGCTAGGATTATACCCGAAAAATCCTAAAACCCTAATTCAAGAAAACTTATGCACCCCTATGTTCAGAGCAGCCCTGTTTACAATAGCTAAGTGATGGAAACAGCCCAAGTGCCCATCTGTAGATAAGTGGATCAAAAAACTGTGGTACATCTACACCATGGAATACTATGTAGCAGAAAGAAAGAAGGAACTCCTGCCATTTGCGACAACATGGATGGAACTAGAGAGAATTATGCTTAGTGAAATAAGGCAGGCAAAGAAAGCAAAATACCATATGATATCACCCAATACAGGAAACTAAAGAGCAACACAAACAAATGAATTAAATAGGCAAAGACTAGAATAGTAGTCAGTAGGGATGAGGGGGGAGGGAGAGAAGGGATATAAGTAAGGGAAGCGTCTAGTCAAGGAACGTATGTGAATGACTCATGGACATGGACAACGGGGAGGGATATAATAGCGGGAGAAGGGATGGGCTGTGAGAGGGGAGCAATGGGGGAAAAATGGGACAACTGTAATTGAATAACCAAAAAATAAAACTTAAAAAAAATAAATAAAAAATTAAAAAATAAAAGAATGAGACATTTGTTTAGTAATTTCCAACAACCTCCCTTTATGAAAACAAAAAAAATTATAGTGACTCTTAAAGGAAAAACCTCAATATATTGTTAAGTATAATTTGACACCCAAACGGGGTCCATCTGATTTGAAATCGACATAAAATGCTGATACCCAGAGCAGGTTAATGAAGTAGAGTTTATTCCAACACTGCATGTAATGAGTCTTATTTTCTTTGTGTGGGTAATACATTGCATAGTAGTTATTAAGCCTATCTCTACACCTTTCTGTCATCAATTGAGATACTTTTAAAAGTGCACATCTTTGAACTCCTCACAAGATTTCAGAATGTATTTTTTTGAGCAATTACATTTGAAACACTGCGTTAGACTTTGACCTATATAATATTATTTAATTCTTAAAATAATTCAATAGGCAGCATTTGTACTCATTTTTTACAGAGAAGAAATGAGGGTTAATAGGCTCAAAATTGTATACCTAACATAATGGTGGGTTTCAAGATAAATATAATATCAAGGTTTCACACCCAAGAGCCACACACAAAAAATGTTTGTTTATAAGGCAATGTGTCCTGTACTAAATTAGATTTCTATAACACAGGCTATTGTGGATTGCATTATATGCTCCTCCTCCAAAAAGAGTTCATGGAAATTCTAACTTCTGATACCTGTGAATGCAATATTATTTGGAAAGAGAGCCTTTATGATGTAATTAAGATGTCAGTTAAGATCAGACTGAAACAGGGTGGACCACTTATCTAATATGATTTATGTCATTATAAGAAGAGAAGAAACATAGATGCAGATACACACAGAGAGAAGAATGCCATGTGAAGATATAGATGCAAAAACAGAAGACACCAGAGTTGGGCATTAAGCAGCAGCCAGCCAAGAAGTGCCAAGGACTGCTGGCAACACCAAAGGCTAAGAGAATGGCATGAAACAGATTTACCTCTGAAGACTTCACAGATGGTTTGGAGTTTGGACTTCTAGTCTCCAGAACTATAAGATAATACATTTATTTTGTTTAAGCACTGACTTTGTGGTACTTTGTTATGGCAGTCTAGAAAACTATAATACTGAGGGGTTCTCAATATTTTGATGTCAACATCATATGTTCTTAGAAATGACTAAAGACTCCAAAATATTCATTCAATTACCTGTATCTGTTAATATTTACTGCCTCAGAAATTAAAGCTGGTCAATCTAAAAATATTAAATTACTTATTAAAAATAATAATATACTCAGTATGTGTTATGTAAAATATTTTAAAATAACTATATTTTATGCACAAAAGAATTCAGTTAGAAAAGTGGCATTGTTTTACATTTTTAAAAATCTCTTTAATGTCTGGCTTAAGCAAATACAAGTGGGTTCTCATATTGGTTTCTGCTTGCAATCTGCTCTAATACGCTCTTCCAGGCAAATTTTATTAAGGAAATATGGATTCACACAGATATATGGTTGGAAAACAGCAATATGTACTTAATAGTCTTTTCATATAAATATGGATCTTTTTTTATGATACCCTTCTTTAATGATATAATTAATTTTACTATTGAAATATTGTATTTTCTTTTTTGGTTTTTCAATTACACTTGTCCCATTTTTCCCCCATTGCTCCCCCCACCCAGCCCACCCAACCGCCCACAATCATATCCCTCCCCGTTGTCCATGTCAATGAGTCATTTATACATGCTCTTTGATTAAACCCTTCCCTTACTTATTCCCCTTCTCTCCCTCCTTCCTCCCCCCTATTGACTGCTATTCTGCTCTTTGTCCTATTTAGTCCATTTGTTGTGGTGTTCTTCAGTTTCCTATATTAGGTGATATCATATGGTATTTTTCTTTCTTTGCCTGCCTTATTTAACTAAGCATAATTGTCTCTAGTTCCATCCATGTTGTCGCAAATGGCAGGAGTTCCTTCCTTCTCTGTGCTCTGTAGTATTCCATTGTATAAATGTACCACCGTTTTTTGATCCACTCGTCTACAAGTGGGCACTTAGGCTGTTTCTAGCACTTAGCTACTGTAAACAATGCTGCTATAAACACAAAGGTGCATATGTTCTTTTGAATTAGGGTTTTAGCATTTTTTGAATAATCTTAGCAATGGAATCACTGGTTCAAAAGGCAGTTCCATTTTTAGTTTTTTGAGGTAATTCTATACAATTTTCCATAGTGGCTGCACCAGTCTGCATTCCCACCAACAGTGCACTAGGGTTCCCATTTTTCCATGTCCTTGCCACCACTTATTGTTGTTGATTTGTTGATGATGGCCATTCTGACTGGCGTAAAGTGGTATCTCATTGTGGTTTTTATTTGCATCTCTCTGATGGCTAGTGATGTTGAGCATTTATCCATGTGTCTATGGACCATCTGTATGTACTCTTCTGAAAAATGTTTGTTCAGTTCCTTTGGACATTTTTTAATTGGGTTGTTTGTTTTCTTGATATTGAGTCATATAAGCTCTTTATATATTTTGGAGATGAGTCCCCTGTCTGTGATATCATTGGCAAATATGTTTTCCCATATGGTTGGTTTTCTTTTCATCTTGCTGATGTTTTTTTTTGCTGAGCAGGAACTCTTTAGTTTGATGTAGTCCCATTTGTTTATTTTTCTCTTTATTTCTCTTGTCTTAGGAGATGTATCCGTGAAAATAATGTTATGTGGGATAACTGTAATTTGTCTGCCTATGTTTTCCTCTAGGACTTTTATGGTGTCACGGCTTACATTTAAATCTTTGATCCATCTTGAGCTTATTCTTGTGTGTGATGTAAGTTGGTGGTCTAGTTTCATATTTTTGTATGTCCCTGTCCAGTTCTCCCAGCACCATTTGTTGAAGAGGCTCTTCCCATTCCATTTTATGTTCATTCCTCCTTTATCAAATATTAGTTGACCATAGAGACCTGGGTTTATTTCTGGACTCTCTATTCTGTTCCACTGATCTATATGTCTGTTCTTATGCCAGAAGCAGACTGTTTTGATCACAGTGGCTTTGTAGTATTGTTTGATGTCTGGTTTCATGATTCCTCATGCTGTGTTCTTCTGTTTCAAGATTGCTTTTGCTATTCAGGATCTTTTTTGATTCCATATGAATTTTTGGAGTATTTGTTCTAGGTCAGTGAAATATGTCATTGGTATTTTAATAGGGATTGCATTGATTCTGTAAATTGCTTTGGGTATGTTGATTCTTCCCATCCAAGAACATGGTATTTGCTTCCATTTATTTGTATCTTCTTTAATTTCTTTCTTCAATGTTGCATAATTTTTAGTGTACTGGTCTTTTATCTTTTTGGTTAAGCTTATTCCTAGGTACTTTATTTTTCTTGTTGCTATAGTGAATGGTATTTTCTTTTTGTCTTTGTCTCTGATAATTGATTGTTGGTGTACAGAAATGCCTTAGATTTCTCTGTATTTATTTTGTACCCTGCTGTCTTGCCAAATTCACTTATTATATCGAGAAATCTTTTAGTAGAGTTTATAGGGTTTTCTATGTATACTATCATGTCATCTGCATATAATGATATTTTTACTTCTTCTGTTCAAATTTGGATGCCCTTTATTTCTTTTTCTTGTCTGATTGCTGTGGATAGAACTTCCAACACTATGTTTAATAGGAGTGGAGAGAGTGGACAGCCTTGTCTAGTTCCTGATTTCAGTGGGAATGCTTTTGGTTTTTGTCCATTGAGTATGATGTTGGCTTCAGGCTTCTCATATATAGCCTTAATTATGTTAAGGTATGCTCCCTCTCTTCCCAGTTTGCTGAGTGTTTCGTCATAAATGGGTGTTGTACTTTATCAAATGCTTTTTCTGCCTCTATTGATATGATCATGTGATTTTTCTCTTTCATTTTGTTTAGGTGATGTATTACACTTATTGATTTGTGAATATTAAACCATCCTTGCATCCCAGGGATGAATCCCACTTGATCATGGTGTATGATCTTTTTGATGTATTGCTGGATCCTGTTTGCCCAAATTTTATTGAGGATTTTAGTATCTATGTTCATCAGTGATATTGGCCTGTAGTATTGTTTCTTTGTTGTGTCTTGACCTGGCTTTGGGATTAGGGTAATACTGGCTTCATAGAAAGGGTTTGGGATTTTTTCTCTCCTTGGATTTTTTGGAAAAGTTTGAGGAGGGTAGGAGTTAGTTCTTCCCTAAATGTTTTGTAAAATTCGCCTGTGAAGCCATCCGGTCCAGGGCTTTTGTGTGCAGGGAGATTTTTGATTACTGTTTCAATTTCCTTCTTTGTTATTGGTCTGTTGAGACTTTCTACTTCTTCTTGATTCAGGTTTGAAAGGTTATTTGTTTCTAGAAATTTGTCCATTTCTTCTAGGTTGTCAAATTTCTTGCCATACAGTTGTTAGTAGTAATTTCTTACAATTGTTTTTATTTCTGTTGAATCATTCATGATTTCTCCTTTTTTATCTCTGATTTTGTTTATTTGGGTCTTCTCTCTTTTTTCTAGATGAGCCTGGCTAAAGGCTTGTCGATTTTGTAAGTTTTTTTCAAAGGACCAGCTCCTAGTTTTGTTGATTTTTTGAGTTGTTTGTTTAGTCTCTATGTCATTTAATTCTGCTCTGATCTTGATGATTTTCTTCCTTCTTCTTGTCCTAGGTTTTGTTTGTTGTTGTTGTTCTAGTTCTTGTATCTTTATTGTTAGATCTTTTGAGATTCTATTATCGTTTTCAGATATGCCTGTATTGCTATGAACTTCCCTCTTATGACTGCTTTTGCTGTGTCCCATAGGTTTTGGACTGTTTTGTGTTGATTATATTAGTTTCTAGAAATTTATTAATTTCTTCTTTAATGTCATTGTTGACCCATTCATTATTTAATAGCATGTTATTCATTCTCCATGAGTTTGGGTGTCTTTGATTTTTTTCTCTGAAGTTGATTTTTAGTTTCAAGGCATTGTGGTCTGAAAAGATGCTTGATATTATTTCAATTTTCCTGAATTTGTTGAGCCTTGTTTTGTGTCCTATCATGTGGTCTATCTTTGAAAATGTCCCATGTGCATTTGAAAAGAATGTATATTTTGCTTCTTTGGGGTGAAAAATTCTATATATATCAGTTAAGTCCATGTGGTTTAGTGTGTTGTTCAATGCCTGTTTATCCTTCGTGTTTCTTTGCTTCGATGATCTGTCTATTGTTGATAATGGAGTGTTGAAGTCCCCTACTATGAGTGTGTTGTTGTTAATATCCTTCTTGTGGTCTTCTATTATTTGCTTTATGTATTTGGGTGCTCCTATGTTGGGTGCATATATGTTTATCAAAGTCATATCTTCTTGATGGATTGTTCCTTTAAGTATTATGAAATGTCCTTCTTTGTCTCTTTTTATTGCCCTTGCTTTAAAATCTGTTTTGTTTGATATGAGTACTGCTACCACAGCTTTTCTTCAGGTCTGTTTGCTTGGAATATTTTTTAATATCCATTTACTTTCAGTCTGTGTAAATCTTTTGTTTTGAGGTGTGTTTCTTGTAGACAGCAAATATGTGGGTTGTTTTCTTATCCATTCCGTTACCCTATGTCTTTTAGTTGAAGCAATTAATTCATTTACATTTAAGGTTATTATTGACATGTAGTTATTCATTTCCATTTGTAACTCTGTTCCTCTGCTCCTTTTTTTTTTTTTTTTCTCTTCTTTTTCTCTTAGAACATTCCCTTTAGCATCTCTTGCAAAGCTGGTTTGGTGAAGATGTATTCTTTCAGTCTTCCTTTGTCTGAGAAACTCCTTATTTTACCTTCTATTTTGAATGAGAGCCTTGCTGGGTAGAGTATTCTTGGTTGTAGGCCTTTGTTTTTCATTGCTTGAAATATTTTTGACCATTCCCTTCTGGCTTGTAGTGTTTCTGTTGAGAAATCGGTCGATAGCCTTATTGGAGTTCTCTTGTATGTTATTTGCTGTTTTTTTCTTGCGTTTTTAGGATCCTCTCCTTGTTTTTTAATGTTGCCATTTTAATTATGGTGTGCCTTGGTGTGGGTATTTTTGGGTTTCTCTTCATTGGAACTCTCTGTGCCTCCTGGACTTGCATAACTTTTTCTCTCATCAGGTTGGGAAAATTTTTTGTCACTATTCCTCCTATCAGTTTATCTATTCATTGTTCTCTTTGATTCCAATGACTGACATTGTTTTGCTGTATCATCTTGGAATTTTTTTCTACATTATTTTCTAAGTCACTAGTCTGATCCTCTGCTTCATTTAGTCTGCTTTTGACAGATTCTAATGTACTTTTCAGTTCAGAGATTGAATTCTTCATTTCTTCCTAGTTCTTGTTAATAGTCTCCATGTCTTTTTTATGTTGGTGTAGTTTTTTGCAAGTTCCCTGTAACTTTCTTGGAGTTGTTGTTAACTTTCTTGGAGGTTGTCATAGTTGTTTTTAAGGTTGTCGAGTATATTGAGCTTCTTCACCACCATTGTTTTGAATTCAGTGTCTGACAGTTGGGCTATGTCTATTCTATCTACCTCTCTTTCTGTGGATTCCTCTTTTCTTTTCATTGAGAGGTTGTTTCTGCATGTTACCATGTTGGATTCTTCTTGTTTATGTTTGTTTTTTGGGTTTGCCTGTTTTGACTTCCTACCTTCGTGGTATAAGATTCTTTATAGGTGATTTGGGTGTTTAAGTGGTGCAGTCTCTTTGATCTCCTGGGCCTGATGTATTTGGGGTACCCTTTATGTCATTTGTTTATGCTGTCTGGTTATATTTCAGATGCTCTTTGGTAGGATCTTCCTTCTGGCTAGTTGATTGAGAGTCACTCTATCCATTTTGTCTTGAGTTCTTTTGCGGAGATGCTGTTAAAAATATAAACACAGCCCAGGCAGAAGATCCACACCCTCAAAAATATCCCCCACCCGCTGTCCCGCTATCATCAGCCAACGAGCCAGTATTAATATAAATGTAGAAAGATTAGAGCTTTTATACTATAGGAAGAATAGATAAGAGTTTTTTTTTAAGGAGGAAAAATATGACTTTTTTAGAGAGTGAATTATAGATTAATAATAGTTGAGACTACACAAGACTGTAGGTAATATTTACATTGTATGTTAATAACGATAGAAGAAAAGAAGGGAAGAATGCAGAATATAGTAGTAAAGTGGGATTGCATAGTATTAGATTTATATAGTACTTATATTCTATTTATTAAGTGTGAAAGGGAGGCTAATCTAGACCCACAAACAAATAAACAACAATTAAAGAGGAAGGATGAGAAGGAGAGATTGTATGAAACAAATTAGAGATATAGCTTTTTCCCCCCTCTTTCTTCATTCCCTTCCCCTTTAATGAAGAAAAAGAAAAAGGAAAAAAGAAAAAGAAAAGGAATGTTTTTACTCAGTTCAGCCTTTGTGTGTTGTCCTCTTTTTCTATGTCCACAGCTGGTCTAATGAGGCAGGTCAAAGGTTCCAATCCCTGCAGCATCGGTGTTTGTCCTCTGTGGCCTGCACGGCACATTCCTTTGGCACCCATTGGAGCTAGCTGAGGTGCCGTTGCGCACTACCCCTGCGCACGCAAAGTGGCCCGAGAGCCTGCCTCAGGGCTGCTGAGCCTCGGTCTGGGAGTTGGTCTCTCACCTCCCAGGGCTGGGTCCGGGACACTTCTGCACAGTGGAAGTGAGAGATTGGCGACCATTGAAGCCGGACTGAGGTGCTCTTGCGCTTGTGCGCCATGTCCGCGCAAGGCAGCTTGAGAGGTAGCCTCAGTCCTGCAGAGCTGAGCTCAGGGAGTTGGTCTCTCATCTCTTAGGGCGGGGCCTTGGACTCCTGTGCACAGTGGAGGTGTGCATCTGTGGGTCACTTCAGCCCACTGTTTTCACGTAGTCACCGAGCGTTCCAGCACCCAACTGGGTGGGCACGAGCAGAGACTGAGCAAGTGGTCTCTGTTCTGGCCTGGCACCCACTGGAGCTGGTCAGAGTGTGTCTGCGCACGGTCTTCCGCGTGTCCAGTGGGCCCTCTCTGCACCCATTGGGGCACTGATTTTATGTCTGTTGGGGTGTGTCCGAGGGGCACCTGGACATGCGCCCCATGCACCTGGGCCAGTGAATGAGGGCACTTTCCTCCGTGCACCTCCGCGACCCAAGGGGAGGGTTGGGGAGTGGGCGAGCGCACTTCTGTGCTTGTGCTCCTCAGGAATGTCCTATCACCCCCAAACTTTCCCCCTCTCTCTGAAGTTTACAAGAGAAAAATACAAAGGAAAATTATGTTCTCACTTGCACAGCAGCATGCTGTCTTCCATCTTCCAGCGCCAATGCCACCAGGTTGAGTCCCATCTCTGCCAGCCAGCAGAGATCCATTCTCCTACCAACTCCCCTCTGGGGAAGCCTGTGGTCACCAAAAAGCCTTTTTTACTTCCAGCCACAGCTCGGGAAGCTACCCCAGTCAGGAATCCCATTTTGTCCCTTTTTCCTCTGCTGTCCTCACTAAACAGGTTGCTCCCAAATGGTTTTTTTCTAATCCAGCAGTGCCAAGGCTGTACTCCTGCCAGTGTCCTGCTGTTGACTGAGATGTTTTATCTGCAATTAGTCCAAACTACAGAAGGGTCTCAGGAGCCTGAAAGTGCAGCCTCCCCTCACTCCTCTGCCATCTTTAGTATCCCTGGATCTTCTTTAATGCAACACTCAACCTCATTAAGTAATAGTGACTTTGAGTAAGCTGCAATGTGGAATCTGAAGCTTTATCAACAAATTTTGTCTACTTTGTTCTATTAAATCCATTGGTCTAACTTTCACTTTGAATGAATCCTTTACATGCATAATTTTGTAGCATTGTAATCTTTTTGTTTTTGTTTTTTTTCTGTAGTCTGGTTTATTTATTTATTTAAAGTATATTTTATTGATTATATTGTTACAATAGTTCTAGTTTTTCTCCTTTGCTCCCTTTTGCCCAGCACTCCCCTTCTCCAGCAATCCCACACGACCACCACCCCCAGTCCATGCCCATGGGTCGTGCAAAGAAGTTCTACGGCTTCACCCTTTCCTACATTATTTGTTTTTAAAGAAAATAATAAATTAATTAATCATTTTTTTAAAAATAAAAAGTAATAATCCATCCCATCAGATTTAAGACCCTTTATAACCTAATAAAGGACAATGGGTGAAGGTCTCGTGCTCCTCTAGCTGCTTCAAGCTGGAAATTGTCATCATACTACCTACCCTTGGGTCCAGAAATCCCTAATAAGAGTGGGGGTGTGGAGGGGAGGGTGGCCTTCCCACATGGGGAAAGATCGTCCAGACTCCAGGTCAGTTGGCTGTCCCCGGACAACGGCATGCTTGGTTTAACAGGCTGGCATCCTTGTTGTATTCTGGAGGCAACAGAATTGGCAACAGGGTTAGAAGACACCATTCAATCCACAACCACTAAATGACAAAAGGCGGCGATTAATTTTTTAATGTTCCACATTAGGAAAAAAGGGGGCTTCTTTGGAGGAAGGTGTGCTAGGCACATCTCACCTGTCCAAAACCCTTTTGCCCATTATACTTAGTTTGGGCTGAGGGAAATATTTTAGTTTTTACCCCTCTCAGACCTCTGGGCTCTTTCTGCCCAAGCCATTAGGATAGAAAAGAGAAATCAGTTTTAAAGTGAAGCCCACAGACCACTCCATACTTCACCAACCCAGCCACTTAATTCAGCCAAACCATTGAGTCTCAGGAGGCAGCGCTGCAGACAGGATTAAGTGAGGCCTATATGTAGTCAATCAGGTAATGCGATCATAGGCTTATGTCCTTTGAGAAAAGAAAACACATGTTAATTTATGTAACATAACCCACAAACAAGTCTCTAAATCTGTAAGACAGTCTTATTGGAAAGACATCCAGTTGCAAGGCATTTGACATTCTTCTTGACTGTAAATTAAACATCTTTGATGATACCACAGATATAGTTTAACTTTCAAATGAAAACATTTTACATGAAAAGAAACTTTAAAGATGGTTAGCTGCACTACTTTATAGTCTACCACTGAGCATTGTGATTTTCCTTGAATAACGATTTTTCTCCCTACGATTACCCTCCTTGTCATTAAAGGGACTGCATTAAGTCCATTTTTAATTTACCCTGTTTATTTGCATAAATAAAGCAAGAGCAGAAAATGATCACTTCTGATTTTTAAGTCTGCTTTGCTTAAAGGAACATTTAGGGTGACCTTCAGTCTGCCCTTCAGGGCACAGGAGCTGAGCCACACACTTGCCATTCAGCCTTGCCTATAAGTACCTGTCTTTTTCAAGTCCTTCAGATTTTCCATTGTGCCTTAAGGTCCCTTCTAGCCATCTTTCAGGAAAGCAACCTTCGTTCCTTCCCTGGAGAGATTGCCATGGACTGCACAACCAACCAAGGTACCATGCCTTTTTTCTTGTGGGCTTTTATTACTTTTGAAAGTCCATCATAGTTCCTCAGGGCTTTTTGGTAACAACCAGAGCCCAAGCACGTTTCCTTTAGGCATGACATTCCAGTCAAAATCTTGGTCAACAAAACCTCTATTGACAACTGGTCTTATTAGTTTTATGTGGCATTGTAATCTCTTGGAAAATATTGGTTTGCTCAATTATGTTAATCTTCAAAGGTTGACAAATTTGTTATGCAAATTTAAAAAATCACACTTGATAATGTAATAATTGCAATTATAAGTTCTTCAAGGATGGAAAAAGATTCAAGCTGATGTGGCCAGTACAAATTATTCAAAATTCTGATTTTGATTAGAAGCTTAAATTTTAAAATAGGTAGTTACTTAATACTCTTAGTAGTTATATTTGAGTGACATGCTCATCTCATGACATTTGAGATTATGTCTGCCACACACCATGTCTGGATGAACAGTTTGTCAGACATTATTTCAAGCAAACATGTGACAAAAACTGATAGTTAGCTTACAATTCAGACATGTGCTATTCCTCTAACATGATCATTGTAATTTAATATGAAACAGAAGTGTTAGCTGATGTTTCTCATTTTATTATAGAGAATATTTTTTAAAGTCTATTCAAGTGTCAAAATATAATATTAATATGTTTTATTGTTTCTGATATAACAAGAAGAGAAAGAGAATAATATAGTATAGGAGGAAGTATAAATTATATATGACAATGTTTTCTGATCAAGGTTTTGTCACTGGACAAAAACCTTTCCCAAACATCTGCTTGCTGTGTGACCTTAGATGTTTTATTAAGCCTATGTAGGCTTTGGTTTCCTTCCTGGTTAAAAAAAAATTTATATTATTATAAGTCTTAAATTTGACTACTTATAAGGCACCCAGCATGGTGCCTGGTCCCTCATGAAAATAATAATTTAATCCTTTCTCACACACTTTCTCTGACAGAGCTGTTGATTCTAGTCCTGGGGGTTTATTGACTTCACAGGAGCTCTTGGTCCCATGGGATCTAGGCAATGGATATTAGATCATGATTCACCCTACATACACCTGCATTTGCCCAGGTTCCCCCATGAAAGTTTGGTGTAGGAATGGTATAGGCTTTAAAAGTATTTTTGAATATTCAGTTCTCAGTAAAATATAGGGTTGAGATCACACACAAAAGGCTTGAACAGAGAAGAGTACTTATTTAGAACAACAAGAAACAAAGAAGTAAACAAATCATAGGATTAAAATTGGATATGCTGTCATTTCACTAACAGGCAGGAACTGAGTTCTCTGATGTTCCTGAAGGATAATGTGGACACAGCAGAAGTCCCTGCGATTGGCTTTGGGTTACAGAACTAGACAGTAACCTTGAAACATGTCTACTAGTCAAGGACATGAAGCCAAAGGACATGTTGCTTTCTTTGCCCCAGAGTTGTTGATTCTAATGTAGAGCTGACACAAGAAACAATCATCTCATACTCTATAGAACTCCACTTATCTCCTTAAAGCCATAATTGTTCCATTTTATGACAGAATCTATAGCTCTGTTTCCTTGCTAGGAAATTGAAAGAACCAATTTGGCTTATTTTCTTCCAATGTGAACAATCTCGGGAATATTTGCTACACAACTCTAGTTCATCCTCTTACTTTTTAAAAATACTTGTGTTCTCTTTAAATGAGTTAATAGAAAAAATGAGATAGTTTACTGACTTCTAACTCAAATTAAATGTACATAATATTATATTCATACAGCCTGGAACCCCCAATTTTATCAAATGATATAATTACTTATGGAGATATAAATTAAAAATCTATCTTTCCACCAGAATTTGATATACAGTAACTAATTGCTTAAAATTTTCTTTTATTTATGTAGATAAAAATATTAATAAAGTGTAAATCTTAAAATACTAAGTTATCTATAAGCTGTCAAAAAATGCAGATAAGCCAGTCAGTGAAAGACAAATACTATATGATCTCAATTATAAGTGGAATCTAATGAACAAAATAAACTAGTGTGCAAATTAGAATGAGAGGTATAGACTCATGGAAGACTGACAGCTATAAAAGGGGCGGGGTCGATGGGGACTGATTGAAACAAAGTGAAGAGATTTGTCAAAGAACATATAAGAAGGACCCAAGGACATGGACAACAGTGTGGGGATTGACTACGGGAGTGGGGGTGGGTGGGATGGAGAGGGTAAAAGGGAGAAAACTGGGACAACTGTAATAGCACAAACATTAAAAAAAATACAAATATGGGAGTTTCTAAGTGTGTTATTTTCCGCTGAAAAAGTCCATCATACTGTAAGAATTATTTTATTGTGTTGTTTTAGAAATGTTTCAAGGAATTCATCTTTACTATCTTTTCATAATGGTAACCCCTTTCAATCAAGGGGTCCTAAAACACAATTCCATGGTTATGCAAGAATATTTAACTTTGGGTGATGGGCACACAATACAACATACAGATGATGTGTCATAGAATTGTACACTTGAATCCTACATACATTTATTAACCAACTCCACCTTCATATAATTAACTAAAAAACAAAATTATATTACGATAAAAATATTTGAAATAATATGCTAATTTAGAAATATATTTTTCTCTTCTTTCTGCTATTTCCCAAGAAGGTGAAAATAGTTTATACAGTGAGGAACAAAGCACATATTGAATTGTGTACTCTCTTTCTCTCTCTCTCTTTCTCATTTTAAATAAAACCATTTTTCTTTATTTAAATATAAACCAACAGAGAAAGTTTTTTTTCAGATATGCTACAACAAATTCTATTGATTATGAGATAACTTGATTTTTTTCTGCTACATTAACTGCTTTAGAGATTAATATTGCTGAAATTCATCAAACTGTCCAGTTTATGGTAATTTTTATTACACAGATAAATATGCAAATAAATTGATCTATTTTATTTGAATGTTGGGACCTATTATAGCAGAAAATTTCACCTCCATGTCTTTAATATGTATTTCCTTTTCTGCCACGAAGAAAGCATCTCATCTTTTACCTCCTGATCCATGACTTGTTTTATTACTTCTTTTCCTTCAAGATTCAGTATGCCTGTTGCCTCTTCCTACAATATTTCTTATTGTGTTTTACAAGTAATGTAGCCCCTTTTAAAGCATTCTGTATCCATCTTTATCAGACCACTCAATCCATTCTATCATTGACCTCTAATGTTATTATCACTTTATTTACTTAAATATATTTCCAAATAGACTATGATAATTTTAAGATGTAGAATGCTTTTCTTTTGAGATTTTGTATCCAAACAATTACATATTTATTGAACACTCAGTAATCAATAAGCATATCCATAATTAATAAATGATAATAAGAAATCAAATTCCATTTCCAAAAGATTATACTTTTCATCCCATTATGGATAGGATTTAGTTCCATTCACTCATTCTTTGAGTTATGTGTATAGGTAGAATTAACCCCTCCAGCCAACAATGGCATTAAATCTTCAATATGCTTTCCAGTTGCAGTTCCAATTATACCTCAAACATTTTCCCTTCAGAAGCTATTTATAAGTGACTCCAGTTCAGATAATAATTAAAATATATTTGTTTCTATAGTAAATCTTTGTTAGAAAAGAAGATGGCCAGTGGGAGAAAGACATTTTAGATTAACCTATAGAAAGAGATTTTTGCCATGGGAACAATATCAGGGTGATTTTTCTCTCTTCCTCTTGGAACTATATTATATCTTTAAGCCATTCGTGACAAAGTTGGTTGACAATTAGATTTTTATGTATCAGAAAGTAAGTTTTGATTCTGGCAATATAAAAAATAATACATTTAAACCTCATGGTAAATTTTTTCAAAAGTAGATTAGACAAGCAGATTAATTGGCCAATTTAAACATCTTCCAGAGAAAATAACATTATGCAGATCTTATATTAATTTTTATAAATTGACATGCTTTTATTACTCCAGCTTAACTTTGTTGTTGTTGTTGCTTTCTGTACTTAAAAAACAGTGTTGGTCTAACTATTTCAAGTGCAATTCTGCCTACAAGCAAGTTGAGTGAGACCTTGTGAAATTTTGGATTTCTGCTTTCCATCATTATGATGAGGGAGCAGTCTTCAAAATTATCTCTTATACTCAGAGACTTACTGACTTTGGTTAATAGATCTTAGATTTAATTTTCTTAGTTTGAGGGCCATGATTTGGGCTAAGCATTTATTCTTGTTGTATAGTACTATTTCTGTGCATGGTCGTCGTCGTCGGCAGCCGTCCGTCTCGAGAGACGATGGTGTAGCTTCTTCAGAGTCTATCTGCACCGCCAAGAATGGCTGTGCAGTCCGACTCGGGAGTGACATGGTATCTGTCTCCTCCCGTGTTGAATCGACATCTTGCGATGACGCTGAAGCTACAGAGCCTGGGCAGGGTAATATGGAGGGTCTGCTGTTGCCCATGCAGCAGACCCCCCCTCTCTTCGCAGCTGAAGGGTCCAAGGGAAAGACGGAGTCAATACAGCTTGGCTTCAGGTGCGCCGCAGGAGTTGCCGGTGTTGACTACAACGTCAAACCGCCTTAGGGACTCCGGCTCCGGATTTTCTGTCAGGGTTTACTCCCTTAGCCTTTCCCCTGAAGAGGTATGCCGCAAGGCAGCGGAGGTTTTTTGGAGTCAGAGTTTTCCTTCTCTGATGTACCCTGACTGGAAGATCGAACCAGCGACACTTAGCTCGCAGGCCGACGCTCAATCCACTGAGCTAAACCAGCCAGGGCAATCTGTGCATGGTACTACATAAATAACAATAGTGAGAATAATAGATACATCTCTCTAGATTAAACAAAACAACCTTTGAATATTTAGTTAAAAGAAAAGTGATAAGGACATATTTCCAGAGATTTAATCAAGTTATAGCACATTCACAATTTTCCAAATAAGACATCATAAGTTAATGAAATATTTTAAATAATTAGCTACTGTAATAAGTGTATAGCTAGGCTGGTTTAATATTATTTTTTCCTAGGGATATATTTCCATAAACTGTGGGCTGGAATAAGGTTTACCATTAAAAATGGTATCAGGCCTTTGAAATTAATAAATATAGGAGTATGAAAGTAGCATACTTATCTAAAGATGCAAAATATTTAATTTTTAAAAATCTTCACTAAAATACCATTGCAGAATTTAAAATGACACTAAGTTTTGAGTTTAGGGGCAAATACTTTTAAAAACATCTGGAGATGCTGAAATAACCTGCATTCATTTATGTTATTTAGGTTGTAAAATCATATTCAATCTTGACCCACTCAGGAAATCTAACATAAATGTCCTGCTGATTTTGACAGCCATACAGCAAAAACACCCTCTAATGAGCATTTAATAGTCACCAAAAGTTTTACATTAAGTACAAAGCCCTTTTGATTACTTATTTCACTAATTTAAAGTAAATGCTTTTACAGATGGCATCTGTTAGGCCACAGAACGTGTGCTGCATTCATATGTAGTCATTGAAAATAGATTCCAGCTTTAGTAGGAAAGACTGTACCAAAAAGATCAAACATGAAACATTGAGTAAACATTTACCAGTGATATATTTTCTTTAAAGCTCTTCATAAATACTTACCCAATAAGAAAATACAATGCTTTGGGTCTGAGCAGTAATTGAGAAAGACCTTGGCAAATTAACACCTACAACAAAATGAGTTAGACAAAGAAATTCAGCTCTTCATTTAACCTCTCATATTCCAAAGTGTAGAAGCATATAATATTTCAGTTGCCTTCAAACTGTATTATATTACACATGAAAAATACCATGAAATACTTTCAGATGCTGGGGTGATCAAAAAAATAATAGCATATTACAACAGAAAATAAAAGAAAGCCAAAGATTGCCTTGCTGGCTGATAAATGAATAGTGTCCTTTTTTTTTAATTAATAGAGAGTATAATTATTAATTCCTTCTGATTTCAAATGTCACTATAACAAAGGGTAATATAAACAATAAATTATGGGATTATGTAACTGAACATTGTCTATACATAAGAAATATTGTATAATCAGAAAACATTAAATGAACCCAGTTTCACCAGCACCTAATTCCTTTTTCAAAGCTTCAGAAAACCCAGAGAAAACAGTACAGTGTAGTAGAATCCCAAACAGTGCCCCTATAAACTAAAGGTAAGACCATATTCCACACTTGCTAAAAGTGCCGGAGCATCTGCTCTGAAAAATAAGAAAATTAGCCATTGTGATATATTAGTGACTCAATAACTTTTAAGTTTGGTACCTTAAAAATGTGAATGAAACACTAGAAGTTGAGAAAGTTACAATATTGGTTGGGTCTCATCATTTAAGTTTCACATTTAGTATGATGATGAAAATTGAGTGATATAATAAATTTATTTGAAGACTTTAACTCTTTTTGTTTGTTAATGTGGTAAAAAAATGTAGCTTGAAAGCTGTACTGCAATATAAATATATCAGAATTTGTCAAGCTTGGTACTATTGTATTTTGGGCTGCATCAATTTTGTTGTAGATTGTTGTTATATGCCTTATAGGATGTTTAGAAACATCCCTGGCTTCTATCCCACTAAATGACAGTGGTATTCCCCACCTGCAGTTGGACCATTAAAAATATCTTCAGATATTGCCAAATGTCCCCTGGGATACAAAACAGCCCCCAGTTGAAAACCAGTGAAATAGATGAGGAACTAAAATGTATTTGAAAACCTAGTAATTTACCATGCTACTTAAAATGAGGGTTAGTCTATTTCATCTATATTATCTTTGCTAATATGCAGTCTATTAGAAATAGCCTGAGATTTCTATTTTTTGTTTCAATATCCTCCCCTAGCAAGGGATACATTTTCTTAAAAGCACCTGAGAGTGTGAAGATTAGGATGAAATAGGCAGGTGATTGACAAAAACCTTCTCATGTGATAAATATTTGAAAAAAAATGTGAAGATCATGCTGGAAAGGAAAAACAACCAAAGCAGATCTTAAGTGGAGGTTAGACATAGTAGTTGCTATAAATATTTAAAGACATAGCATTCTGTAGACTCTGGATTATAGTAATCCAGATCTGTTTGTAAAATATTTATTAAGCTCTTGCAATATGCCAAACAATTTTGTGATGTTTTATAGCTAAATAAATGAATGATGTGCCCTCTCTGATTTGACAAACACACAATTAAGAAAAGAGAATGTACATAACCTTCTTTTTTTTTATTTTTTGTTTTTATTTATTAGAAATAGGTAATTATCTATGCATATCTATACATATATATGAACAATGAATACATGCATGCAATGATCCATATTAAAAATAGCTAATCCTATATATAATAATTATTCTTTACAGATAAACAGGCATTTTTTTTTCCTGTATATAACACAATTAAAAAAAGATAGCAATATCTTTAAAATGTGCTTGCCGTAAATTCTTACTCCCTATGTTCACATTGAAGCAGGATTCAGTAGTAGCCTAGTCAATGGGGTCATAACTATGTTTATAATCTATAATTTGTTTCAAAGTTGTAAGTTTATAAAACATACACATGAGCCCTGGCTAGTGTGGTTCAGCAGATTGAGGGCTGGCCTGTGAACCAAAGTGTCACTTGTTAGATTCCCAGTCAGGGCACATGCCTGGGTTGTGGGCTAGGTTCCCAGTTGGAGGCATATGAGAGGCAACCACACATTAATGTTTCTCTACCACCTGTTCTCCCTCCTTTCCCCTCTCTCTAAAAATGAATAAATAAAATATTTTTAAAACACATACACATGAATGATTCAATGTACTAACAAGTCTTTCCTGTATTTATTGATATTTATTTTTTAATAAAAATTTTATAAAGACCAAAACTAGAGAAGATAGTAATTAAAAACTAATTCACAATGAGTTACAATGCTCTAAAGATGATATCTATACTAACTTTGTGTCTTTACTTATTTGTTTTTACCCACTAGTGTTCTCCAATGTAAAAACCTTTAAAATAAAAGTTCTGGTATGTGTCTTATTCCACATATAAAATATTTGCTTATATTATAGAATCACATTTTTAAACACTGTACTTATCCAAGAAAACAGTTTGATTTATATATTAACTTTTCCCAAAGCACAGATAATCCAGGCCAACTTGAAATTTGCATTTTCTGGTTTTTGATTCACTTGCTGTCCATATAATACTGTGCCATCCAATTCTATAATGTTCTATAGGGTCTTGATCATACACCTTAATATCCTTAATATGAGTATAAATATATAGATATTATTTTGAAGAATTATATTCCATGTAAATATACATATATCTATTTCTTGATAAATATTTCCTCATATATGAAGAAAAATGTTCTAAACATTTATAATCTTTGGTAAACAAAGATGTATTATATGTATTATTCCATAGATAGAAGATATTGAGGTGTTTGGAGAAATATGTTTATATTTTCTTTCCACCCTGAGTATAATTTTAATTAAACCTCAAAATTAAAATAATTAACTATTAATACATTTAACTTTATTAATATTTAAGTTTGAATAGTTTTATCTGTCTTCTAATTTAACTTATTGACCCCACCTATAAGAAAAGACAAAGTAAAATATAATAAGAAATGATTGTTACCTCTTTCACTCTTTTTTTATTTTCTTCAATTTTATTATCTCAATATAAATATGTGATCAACTCTAAATCTGTATTTTAGCAAAACTGATATTTTCAAGTCTCTGTATTATAGAAATTATCTATAGCTAATCAGTTAGAACAAAGTTAGGTTTTAATTTATTATTATAATTTGTTGTTCTTAACATTGCTCTTTACAAATATATTCAATGCTGATTTTATCAAAACCATTATTTAGAATAAAATATTCATTCTTAATGTAAAAATTTCAAAGAAAAAACTTATAGTAAGAAATAAGCAGACTTCTGGCCCAGATGGAGGCATAGGTAGACATGCTGTATCTTTCTCACAACTAAGAAGGTATTTACAACCATTTAAAAAAAAAAACAGATTCAGAAAACCAATCTAAATGGAAGTTCAACAAAGAAATAGAGAAAAAAATTTCAGCCAGACACGGAGGAGGGGTGGAGCCAGGAAAGAGAGAATGAGGTGGGGTGCTATGGCAGCAGCTGTAGGGGCAGTGGCAGCAGCAGCAGCAGCAACACAGGGGCTGTAGCTGTGATAAAAAGTGCAGTCATATATTTTAAGCCTGGGAAGTGATCCCAGCCCCAAACCAGGCCATGCAGCTCATGGTACAGCACCAGGGAAAATAGGGCCACATTGCTTCTAACTGTGAAAACCAACTGAGGGTTGATGTGGAGGAAGAAACTGACAGTCTCTTAATAGTGGCAACTTATGTAGTACAGAAAGGTGTAGAAGTGCCTGGAAAAGAGGTGAGTATGGGGCAAGCAGCACTGTTCCCTCTCAGACCCCTCCCCAACATACAGTGCCACAACATGATGAAACAGGTTGCCAGCACTGATGAATATCTAAGGCTCCACACCTTACAAAATGACAGATGTGACAACTCTACCTAAAACATAGAGGCAAACACTGAAATCTGTCAAGATGAGGAGACAGAGAAGCACAGCTCAAAAGAGGGGGCAGGACAAGGTTCCAGTAGGAGAATTGAGTGAAAGGGAGATAGCCAACCTACCAGAAACACAGTTCAAAGTACTGATGACAATGATGCTCGCTGACTTGACTGAAAAGATTAAGTATGACAGGGAATAAATAAAGGTATACTAAGTGAAATGAAAGAAAACCCACACAAAAGTAGTGGTGAAGGAAAGGAAACCAGGGTTCAGATTAACGACTTGGAACATAAGGAGGAATAAACAGTCTACCAGTACAGAAGGTGGAAACAAAAAATTTTTTAAATGAGGAGAGGATTAGAAACCTTGGGGATAACTTTAAATGTGCCAACATCTGATTCACAGGGGTGCAAGAAGGAGAAGATAAAGAGCAGGAAATTGAAAAATTATGTAAAAAAAATAATGAAGGAAAATTTTCCTAATTTGGAGAATGAAATAGACATACAGGTCCAGGAAGCACAGAGTCCCAAACAAGCTAGATCAAAAGAGGACCACACCAAGACACATCATAATTAAAATGTTAAAAGTTAAGAATAAAGAGAGAATATTAAAAGTAAAAGCAGAAAGAGAAGAGAATTACATACAAAGGGATGCCTGTAAGACTATCAGCTGATTTCTCAAAAGAATCTTTGTAAGCAATAAAGGACTGGCAGAAAATATTCAAAGTGATTAGAGGCAAGGATCTACAACCAAGACTACTCTATCCAGCAAAGCTATTATTAAGAACAGAAGGGCAGATAAAGTGCTTCCCAGATAAGGTTAAGCTAAAGGAGTACAACATCACCAAGTCATTATTATATGAAATGTTAATGGGACTTGTTTAAGAAGAAAAAGATCAAAACTATGAACATTAAAATGACAAAAAAAAAAATCACAACCATCAACAATAGAATCTAAAAAAAAATACTAAATAGACAACCAGAGTAGGAACAGAATCATAGGTATGAGGAGCATGTGGATGGGTGTCAGCTAGGAGGGGGAAGTGGGGGCAGTGGGGGAAAGAGGGAAATGGTGCAGGAATTAAGAAGCATAGTAGGAGGGTGCAGAATAGATAGGCAGATGTTAAGAATAGTACAGGAGGGGATAAAGTCAAAGAACTTATATGCATAACCCATGGACATGAACTAAGGGTTTGGAACTGCTGGAGGGAGGGGGCTGCTGGGTGGAGGGGAGCAAAGGGAGAAGAAATTGGGACAACTGTAACAGCATAACAATAAAACATACAACACATAAAATAAAATAAACATTACAGTATGTCATAATAATTAACGATAAAACTTATTTTCCTAGATTCTGGGGAAAAGAGGAGAAAACAAAATGTAGGAGAAAACCAACGCATTAAAAAAACATTACTCTCCTTGGTCCTGTACTCAAATAGGACACTTTTTTTAATTTTTTTATGTAAAATATATTGAACAATGTAAGTGATCATATTATCAGCACTATTTAAAATTCTGATGAATATTACATACCCTTGTGTTTCTTATTTCTGTTCTAATAAATTGCCACAATCTTAGTAGCCTAAAAGAACAGAACTGTATTATTTTATAATTCTGGAGGTCAGATGTCTGAAATGGCTTTCACTAGGATTCAATCAAGGCATTAGCGGTACTAAATTTCTTTTTTGAGGTTGTAGGGAGGTATTGGTTTGCCCTATCCTTTTTCAATTTCTAGAAGACAATAATGTTTATTGGCTCATGGCCCTCTTCATTCATCTTCACAGCTGTCAGCACCAGATCGAATTCCTGGATTGCATCACTCTGACCTGTCTTTCCTTCTTCTTTCACTTATAAGGATCCACCTGGGTAATCCTCATATCAAGGTCATCCCTCATCTCAAAGTCACTTTATTAGCAACCTTAATTTCCCTTGCCATGTGGTATAATGAATTAACAAGTTCTGTGGACAAATGTGGGTATCTTTGGAGGGTTATTATTCTGGCACATCTAGTATCTGATATCAGCCTTCTGAAAAAATAAAAGTTTTATAATTCTTTGTGTGTATTAGAGAGAGAAAGAATAAGGTAGAAATCTGATGTGATATAAATGTGTTACTTTTTATATGCTTTAAAATAGAGTTTATAATACCCTGAATATAGTCTGCACATACCATGGGCTAATAATTCTCCACCATAAAGAACATATAATGGAATGTCATGAATCTGTGAATCTTTCAAAGAAAAAATATGTACATTTATGATTAGACAATACAGAATTGCTCCAAAATTAGCTTGCCCATAAAATTTTAGCATCAAAATACGAAAGCTTTTGAGAGTTAAAGGTAAGTGACATTAACAGCAGGTACTAAGCAGTTTTGGTTATCTCCAATAAACTAGTGGTTATGTTAACCATACTCATAAAGTCCAGGTTTCTTCATTCACCAGAAATAAATAGTTATGAATGGCAGTGTCTGATGTATCTGAATGATATTATAGGGACATGTGATACAGTTGGATGGAACTTTAGAAAACAGCCTTAACTATCTCTCTAGTATTCCTACATGATGTTTCAGTGATACTTAAAGTAGGCAACTCAAGACTAAGATTACCCTAGAAACATAAAATTAAATATTTCATCCTAACAAGTGAATGGTATGATTGGGACACTTCTGGTATTTGATTGTATTGTATAAATCTGGCAAAACTCTCAGCAGGAACAGAGTTGGAAAGTGTATATTGAAAAGGGAAAGCATGTATTAAAAGAAATTCTTGAATCCCTATGACATAGGTAATCTTGGCTATACTAAGCCTTTTTCTAAATCATTATTTTTCACATCTCTTCTTGTATCAATGTCATGCAGTGGCACTCCATTATCAGCCCTTTACATTAACACACCACTAGTACTCTAATCCAAGCCATTACTCCACACTTTGCCCGAGTTCACCTACACGCTAACCATTATCCTTCCAAGCTAACACTTTCTTTCAATGCTTCAGATAACCTCCTGCTCAAACACCATCAATGACTTTCCATTTACTAAAGGATCAGGTCTAAAATATTCAGCTTGTCTTTAAATACCTAACACAGCCTGCCCTAACCTACATTTAATGTCATAGATATAGATTTTTAAAACTTAAGGATAATCAGATCTAAATCCCTTATTTCATAGAGGAAGAACACCAAGTTCAGCTCAGAAAGATTAAGTAACTTGATCAAAGTCAAGCTGCTAGTGACAGTTAAGGAAAAAGAACAGAAGTCATATGACTCTCAGTCTGTTCCTCCAGAGAAGCCCAACACTATTTTCTATTAACCCCAGTATCGTATTAATCCTGACCTCAAAGCTGGCTAACTATATCATCTTCAGGCTTTACTATTGCCTCCCTGACAGAAGACTGAAACTTAACACTAAATTATTAAAGATAGCAATATTAAATTTTTTTGCATTTAAAATTCACTAATACAAGCATACAATTGTTTTATCATTTTTTTTATTTTTTGTTTTTCAATTACAGTTGTCCCCTTTTCTCCCAATTTATCTCCCCCACCCAACCCACCCCCTCTCCCACAATCATATCCCTCCCCTTTGTCCATGTTCATGAGTCATTTATATATGTTCTTTGACTAAACCCTTCCCTTACTTATCCCCCTTCTCTCCCTCCCCCCTCCCCCCTATTGACTGCTATTCTGCTCTTTGTTCTATTTAGTTCTTTTGTTTGTGTTGTTCTTTAGTTTCCTGTATTAGGTGATATCATATGGTATTTCTCTTTCTTTGCCTGGCTTATTTCACTAAGCAAAATTCTCTCTAGTTCCATCCATGTTGTTGCAAATGGAAGGAGTTCCTTCTTTCTCTCTGCTACATAGTATTCCATTGTGTAAATGTACCACCGTTTTTTGATCCACTCATCTACAGGTAGGCACTTAGGTTGTTTCCAGCACTTAGCTATTTTAAACAGTGCTGCTATGAATATAGGGGTGCATAAGTTCTTTTGAATTCGTGTTTTAAGATTCTTCGGGTATAATCCTAGTAGTGGAGTCGCTGGTTCAAAAGGCAGTTCCATTTTTTATCTTTTGAGGTAATTCCATACTGTTCTCCATAGTGGCTGCACCAGTCTGCATTCCCACCAACAGTGCAGTAGGGTTCCCGTTTCTCCACATCCTCGCCACCACTTGTTGTTTGTTGATTTGTTGATGATGGTCATTCTGACTGGTGTAAAATGGTATCTCATTGTGGTCTTTATTTGCATCTCCCTGATGGCTAATGCTGTTGAGCATTTTTTCATGTGTCTATGGACCTTCTGTATATCCTCTTCGGAGAAGTGTTTGTTCAGGTCCTTTGCTAATTTTTTAATTGGGTTGTTTGTTTTCTTGATGTTGAGTCATATCAGCTCTTTATATATTTTGGAAATCAGTCCCCTGTCTGTGATGTCATTGGTAAATATGTTTTCCCATATGGTTGGTTTCCTTTTCATCTTGCTGATGTTTTCTTTTGCTGAGCAGAAACTCTTTAGTTTGATGTAATCCCATTTATTTATTTTTTTCATTATTTCTCTTGCTTTAGGAGATGTACCCATGATGAAATTGTTATGTGAGATATGTGATATTTTCTTGCCTATGTTTTCCTCTAGGAACTTTTATGGTGTCACAGCTTACATTTAAGTCTTTGATCCATCTTGAGTTTATTCTCATGTGTGGTGTAAGTTGGTGGTCTAGTTTCATTTTTTTGAACGTCCCTGTCCAGTTCTCCCAGCACCATTTGTTAAAGAGCCTCTTCTCACTCCATTTTATGTTCCTTCCTCCTTTATTAAAGATTAGTTGACCATAGAGGCCTGGGTTTATTTCTGGACTCTCTATTCGGTTCCACTGATCTATATGTCTGTTCTTATGCCAGTACCAAACTGTTTTGATTACAGTGTCTTTGTAGTATTGTTTGATATCTGGTGTTGTGATTCCTCCTGCTGTGTTCTTCCATCTCAAGATTGCTTTTGCTCTTCGGGGTCTTTTTTGGTTCCATATGAATTTATGGAGTATTTGTTCTAGGTCTGTGAAATATGTCATTGGTATTTTAATAGGGATTGCATTGATTCTGTAAATTGCTTTGGGTAGTATGGCCATTTTGATGATGTTGATTGTTCCCCTCCAAGAACATGGTATTTGCTTCCATTTATTTGTATCTTCCTTAATTTCTTT
Organism: Furipterus horrens; assembly: GCF_987537825.1. NCBI lineage: Eukaryota > Metazoa > Chordata > Mammalia > Chiroptera > Furipteridae > Furipterus > Furipterus horrens. The sequence goes on from NW_028327182.1 coordinate 63,445,182, forward strand.
CTTCAATGTTATGTAATTTTCAGAGTACAGGTCTTTTATCTCTTTGGTTATGTTTACTCCTAGGTACTTTTTTTTTCTTGTTGCTATAGTAAATGGTATTTTCTTTTTTGACTCTGTCTCTGATATTTTATTGTTGGTGTACAGAAATGCCTTAGCTTTCTGTATATTTATTTTGTACCCTGCTCTTTTGCCAAATTCACTTATTATATCGAGTAGTCTTTTAATGGAGTTTATAGGATTTTCTAGGTATACTATCATGTCATCTGCATATAATGAAAGTTTTACTTCCTCTTTCCCAATTTGGATGCCTTTTATTTCTTTTTCTTGTCTGATTACTGTGGCTAGGACTTCCAACACTATGTTGAAAAGGAGTGGAGAGAGTGGACAAACTTGTCTAGTTCCTGAATTCAGGGGGAATGCTCTTAGCTTTTGTCCATTGAGTATGATGTTGGCCTCAGGCTTCTCATATATAGCCTTAATTATGTTAAGGTATGCTCCTTCTATTCCCATTTTGCTGAGTGTTTTCATCGTAAATGGGTTTTGTACTTTATCAAGGAAAACTCTGATTCCAAAAAACCTCCACTGCCTTGCGGCATACCTCTTCAGGGGAAAGGCTAAGGGAGTAAACCCCGACAGAAAATCCGGAGCCGGAGTCCCTAAGGCGGTTTGACGTTGTAGTCAACACCGGCAACTCCTGCGGCGCACCTGAAGCCAAGCTGTATTGACTCCGTCTTTCCCTTGGACCCTTCAGCTGCGAAGAGAGGGGGGGTCTGCTGCATGGGCAACAGCAGACCCTCCATATCACCCTGCCCAGGCTCTGTAGCTTCAGCTTCACTGGAGAGGACACTCCAGCGTCATCGCAAGATGTCGATTCAACACGGGAGGAGACAGATACCGTGTCACTCCCAAGTCGGACTGCACAACCATTCTCGGCGGTGCAGATAGACTCTTAAGAAGCTACACCATCATCTCTCGAGACGGACGGCTGCTGACGACTTTATCAAATGCTTTTTCTGCATCTATTGATATGATCATGTAATTTTTGTCTTTCATTTTGTTTAGGTGATGTATTATATTTATTGATTTGCGAATATTAAACCATCCTTGCATCCCTGGAATGAAGCCCACTTGATCGTGATGTATGATCTTTTTGATGTATTGCTGGATACTGTTTACAAATATTTTATTGAGGATTTTAGCATCTATGTTCATCAGTGATATTGGCCTGTAGTTTTCTTTCTTTGTTGTGTCTTAACCTGGTTTGGGGACTAGAATAATACTGGCTTCATAGAAAGAGTTTGGGATTTTCCCCTCTTCTTGGATTTTTCGGAACAGTTTGAGGAGGATAGGAGTTAGTTCTTCCCTGAATGTTTTGTAAAATTCGCCTGTGAAGCCATCCAGTCCAGGGCTTTTGTGTGCAGGGAGATTTTTGATTACTGTTTCAATTTCCTTCTTTGTTATTGGTCTGTTGAGACTTTCTACTTCTTCTTGATTCAGTTTTGGAAGGTTATATGTTTCTAGAAATCTGTCCATTTCTACTAGGTTGTCAAATTTCTTGTCATACAGTTGTCTGAAGTAATTTCAACTATCATTTGTATTTCTGTGGTATCAGTCGTGATTTCTCTTCTTTCATTTCTGATTTTGTTTATTTGGGTCTTCTCTCTTTTTTTTCTTGATTAGACTGGCTAAAGGCTTGTCGATTTTGTTTATTTTTTCGAAGAACCAGCTCCTACTTTTGTTGATCTTTTGGATTGTTTGTTTAGTCTCTATGTCATTTAGTTCTGCTCTGATCTTGATGATTTCATTCCTTCTTCTTGCCCTAGGCTTTGTTTGTTGCTGTTGTTCTAGTTCCTGTAGCTTTATGGTTAGGTTTTTTATTTGAGATTCTACTATCCTTTTCAGATATGCCTGTATTGCTATGAACTTCCCTCTCAGGACTGCTTTTACTGTGTCCCACAGATTTTGGCCTGTTGTGTGCTCATTAGCATTAGTTTCTAGAAATTTCTTGATTTCTTTTTTGATGTCATTGTTAACCCATTCATTATTTAATAGCATGTTATTCAATCTCCATTAGTTTGGGTGTCTTTGATTTTTTTCTCTGAGGTTGATTTCTAGTTTCAAGGCATTGTTATCTGAAAAGATGCTTGATATGATTTCAATTTTCTTGAATTTGTTGAGGCTTGTTTTATGTCCTATCATGTGGTCTATCTTTGAAGCTGTGCCATGTGCATTTGAAAAGAATGTATATTTTGCTTCTTTGGGGTGGAAAGTTCTATATATATCAGTTAGGTCAATGTGGTTTAGTGTGTTGTTCAATGCCTGTATATCTTTTGTGTTTCTTTGCTTTGATGATCTGTCTATTGTTGATAATGGAGTGTTGAAGTTTCCTACTATGAGTGTGTTGTTGTTGATATCCTTCTTGTGATATTCTAGTATTTGCTTTATGTATTTGGGTGCTCCTATATTGGGTGCATATATGTTTATCAATGTCATATCTTCTTGATGGATTCTTCCTTTAAGTATTATGAAATGTCCTTCTTTGTCTCTTTTTATTGTCCTTGCTTTGAAATCTGTTTTGTCTGATATGAGGACTGTTACCCCGGCTCTTTTTTCCGGTCCATTTGCTTGGAATATTTTTTTATATCACTTTATTTTCAGTCTGTGTAAATCTTTTGTTTTGAGGTGTGTTTCTTGTAGACAGCAAATATGTGGGTCCTGTTTTCTGATCCATTCCATTACCCTATGTCTTTTAATGAGAGCATTTAATCCATTTACATTTAAGGTTATTACTCACGTGTATTTATTCATTGCCCTTTGTACCTCTGTTCCTATTGTCTCTATTTCTTTTCTTCTTTTTTTCTTAGAACACACCCTTTAGCATCTCTTGCAATGCTGGTTTGGTGGAGATGTATTCTTTCAGTCTTCCTGTGTCTGAGAAACTCCTTATTTCACCTTCTATTTTGAATGAGAGCCTTGCTGGGTAGAGTATTCTTGGTTGTAGGCCTTTGTTTTTCATTGCTTGAAATATTTTGACCATTCCTTTCTGGCTTGTAATGTTTCTGTTGAGAAATCAGTTGATAGCCTTATCAGAGCTCCTTGTATGTTATTTGCTGTTTTTCTCTTGCTGCGTTTAGGATTCTCTCTTTGTCTTGGAATGTTGCCATTTTAATTATGATATGCCTTGGAGTGGGTTTTTGGGGGTTCCTCTTCATTGGAACTCCCTGTGCTTCCTGAACTTGTATAACTTCTTCTCTCGTCAGGTTTGGAAAATTTTCTGTCACTATTTCTCATATCAGTTTTTCAATTCCATGGTCCTTTTCTTCTCCCTCTCTAATTCCGATGATCCTGATATTATTTCTTCTCATGCTATCTTGTAATTCCCTTATATCTTGTTTATATTTTTTCAATCTTTTTTCATTTTGCTGTATTGTCTGGGAGTTTTTCTCTACATTATCTTCTAACTCACTAATCCGATCCTCTGCTTCATTTAGTCTGCTTTTGACTGATTCTACTCTGTTTTTCAGTTCATAGATTGTATTCTTCAACTCTTCCTGGTTCTTGTTAACAGTTTCTATGTTTTTTTTTTTATGATGGTGTAGTTCTCTGCAAGTTCCCTGTAATTTTCTTGGAGCTGCTGGTAACTTCCTTGGAGGTTGTCATAGTTGTTTTTGAGGTTGTCGAGCATATTGAGCTTCTTCACCACCATTGTTTTTAATTCCATGTCTGACATTTGGGCTATGTCTATTTCATCTATCTCTCTTTCTGAGGATTCCTCTTTTCTTTTCATTGAGGGGTTATTTTTGCATCTTACCATGTTGGATTCTTTTTGTTTGTTTTTATTTATTTATTTGTTTTGGGGGGGTATGGTCTGCTTTGACTTCCCTCCTTTGTGGTATGAGATTCTTTATGGGAGATCTGGGTGTTTCAGCAGTGCAGTCTCTCTCATATTCTGAGCCTGATGTTCTTGAGTTACCCTTTATGACATTTGTTTGTGCTGTCTGGTTATATTTCAGATGTTCTTTGGTAGGATCTTCCTTCTGGCTAGTTGGTTGGGAGTCACTCTATCAACTTTATCTTGAGTTCTTTTGTGGAGATGCTGTTAAAAACATAAACACACAGCCCAGGCAGGAGACCCACACCCTCAAAAAATATCCCCCACCCTCTATCCCGCTATTGTCTGCCAATGAGCCTGTATTAATATAAATGTAAAGAGTTTAGAGCTTTTATACTATAAGAAGAATAGATAAGAGTTGTTTTTAGGGAGGAAAAATATAATTTTTGATAGAGGGAGTGATAGATTAATAATAGTTGAGACTATGCAAGCCAGTAGGTAATATTTACATTGTATGTTAATAAAAATAGAAGAAAATGATGGAATAATGCATAATATAGTAAGAAAGTGGGATTGTATTGTATTTGGGTTTATATAGTAATTATATTCTATTATTTAGAGTGATAGGGGGCTAAACTAGACACACAAACATATTAACAATGATTGAAGAGAAAAGATGAGAAGGAGAGGTTATATGCAACACGTTTGAGATAAGGTTTGTTTTTCTTTTGGAAGGGAAAAAACACCAACAAAAAAAGAGGAAAGAAAAGAAGAAAGAAAAAAATTGAGAAAAGAAAGAAGAAAGAAAGAAAAAAGAAGGAAAAAAATTAAAAAATAATAAAATCCCAAGAAAAAAGAAGAAAGAAAGAAAGAAGAAAAAGAAAGAAGAAAGAAGAAAGAAAGAAAGAACAAAGAGCGAAAAAAAAGTGAAAAAAAAAAAGGATGTTTATACTCCGTTTTAGCCTTGGTGTGTTGCCTTCTTTTTCTGCATCCACAGCTGGTCTAGTGTGGCGGTTCAGAGGTTCTTGTTTCTTGCAGCACCGGTGTGTGCCCGTGGTTGCTGGCACTGCGCGTTCCCTTGCTGCCCGCTGGAGCCAGCTGAGGTGTCCTTGCGCGCGCCCCTGCCCCGTGATTGGTGCCTATTGTTGCTGGGCCGAGGTGTTTATGCGTTCGCTCTGAGGTGTCCCTGCGCACGTCCCTGCACTCACAGGTGGCAGAGAGCTTGCCCCCCAGTTGGCACCTATTGTCCCCGGGCTGAGGTGTTTTCACGCTCGTGTGCCCATGCCCTTAGTCCTGCTGAGCCGAGCTCCGGGAGTTGTTCTCTCGCCTCTTAGGGCGGGGCCCCGGACACTTGTGCTCAGTGGAAGTGAGCGTCTGTGAGTCGCTGCCACCCGCTGTTCCTGTGCTGCAGCCTCCCTCCTTCCCTCACCTGTCTGGGTGGGCATGAACAGAGCCTGTGATAGTGGTCTGCTTTCTGGCCTGGGGCCCTGCGCCCACCGGAGCTGTCTAGGGGTGTCTGTGCACGGTCCTCTGCGTGTTCAGTGGGCCCTCCCTGTGCCTGTTGGGGCACTGATCTTATGTCCGTTGGGGAGTGTCCGAGGGATGTCTGGACTCACTGCCCCACACACCTGGGCCAGTGAATGAGGGCACTTCCCTATGCGCGCCCCCGGGACCCAAGGGTAGGGTTGGGGAGTGGAAGAGCGTGCCACTGCGCCTGCGCTCCTCAAGAATGGCCTACCACCCCCAAACTTTCCTCCCCTCTCCACCATCCACTAGAGAAAAATATAAAGGAGAGTTATGTTCTCACTTGCCCGGGGAGCACGCTGTCTCCTGTCCTTCAGCGGCAATGCTACTTGGTCGAGTCCCATCTCTGCCAGTGGGCAGAGATACACTCTCCACCCGACTCCTCTCCAGGGTAGCCTGTGGTCGCCAAAAAGCCTTTGTGTACTTCCAGCCTCAGCTCGGGCAGCCGCCCCAGTCAGGAATCCCGTTTTGTCCCCTTTTCCTCCGCTGTCCTCACTAAACAGGTTGTTCCCAGATGGATTTTCTCTAATCCAGCAGTGCCATGGCTCGACTCCTGCCAGTGTCCAGCGGCTCACTGAGATGTTCTGTCTGCAATTAGCCCAAACTGCGGACGGGTCTCGGGAGCCTGAAAACGCAGTGTCCCCTCACTCCTCCGCCATCTTCTCAGGTCCTGTTTTATCATTTTTAAAATGATTTGTTATCCCTTTCTGGTGTTTTAGAATTTATCAAGTTTCTGCTAAAATTTGCAATTTTTGTCTGACATCCTTTTCTGAAATAAAATAATTGATACTTATTATAATTATTTGCTACAACATGCTTTTCTAGAAACCATCAGAGAAACAAAGTTGCTGAATAAATATCCAACTCAGTATCTGGAGAGATGGAGATGATTGCAGAAAAAAACAGGGCCAGACAATTCAGTTAGCAGGGACATAGATGCTCCTGAATGCCACACATCCTGGTGAGAAGATTCTGCTAGAAATTTTTGACTAGTTAAAGGTGGGTGTCATTAACAGCAAGTGGATTAAGATGAGAATTAAAGTACTTGTGGGCCATAATAGGGGCATTCCATACCTCTCTGCAAGCTTTTTATTTATGAACCAGTGTAGATATGCATAGCTAAAGAAAATTGAAAAAAAAAATCATCCATAGCTGAAATCCATATTAACTTATCCTCACCATCTCCCCTATAAAATAAATACCTCAATTTTCAGAGGAAATAACAATAAAATACCTGTATCCTGAGGGTAGAGACTGGTTATGGCCAGGAGAACTGTACAAATCAACAAAAAGCTCTAGTCCTTAGGGGCAGGGGCAAAAGTATCTGCTATGTTCAGCATTCCATAAAGACTTAATAAATTGGGTTCTTGTTCTTCATGGAATACAGAACCTAGCAGACATTCCTGTGGCTCCCCAAGGAGAGCAGAAACACTTACGTGGGCCATATTCCTAAGACAAGATTGACAATACCTGCCTAAGATTGACAACTAATCGGAACATTAGTAAATGCACACCATATCTTGCCATTCATCACTACATTAATTACCATTGGGTGAAAGTAAATCGGAATAGACTTAGGAATACTGTAAAAGACATGCTCTCTTGGAGAGCAAAGTGATGGAAGAGTCAAAGTTGAGCAGACAGCCCAGTGGGGACCACCTACAAGTCCTCCCAATTTATGACTAAATTGACACACAATTGATATCAAAGGCTTAGGCCAAGGAAATATATGCTGCAATTCAATCATTATTTATTTATATTTGTAAAACATGCACAGCTTTCAACACAAATATTTGAGACATAACAAAAAAAAAATGTAAGTAAAAACACAGTCTGAAGATATAAAGTGATCATCCAGAATCAGATATGACACAGGTGCTAAAACTATCAAACCAAATTTTTCCAAATAACTAAAGTAATAGCTTAAAGGCTCTAATGAAGAAAGTAGACTATATATAAGGTCAGAGAGGTAATTTCAGTAAGGAAATAAAAAGCACAAGAGAAACTCAAAGGAAATGTTAAGATAGAAAAACAACAAACAACCGAGATGAAGGATGACTTCAACTTGTTCATGATTTGACTTAACACAGCCCAGAAAATAATCAGTGATTGGTAAATAAAAACAACCCAAGTAGACATCCGAAGAGAAAACAGAGCAAAATAAAAAGTACAGAGAATTCAGAGTTGTGGATCGATGTTAAACAGTCTAACATGTTAGTAATTGGAGCATCAGAAGAAGAAAGAAAAAGTGAGTAGAACATGGAAATATTATTGGACAAAATGGCAAATAATTTTACAAATTATTGATGGTTACCATACTAGAGACCCTGGATTACAGAAAACACCAAAATTGATAACAACAACAAAAAAATGCTAATCACACGTAGTCATTTAATCTGCTGAAAACCAAAGAGAGAAAATCTTGAAGTAGCCAGAGAAAAAAGACACTTTACCTCAAAAAGAATAGTATAAGAACAGATTTCTTAACAACAACCATATAAACAAGAAGTCAAAAGAATGGAGTCCCTAAAGTGCTAAAAAAAAAAAAAAAAAAAAAAACCAGAAAAAAACAACAAAATTTTCAAAGTAAAACTCTACATACATATTGAAAATATTCTTCAAAAGTAAAGGAAAAATTAGGACTTATACAAACAGAAACTGTGGGAATTCATTGTCAGGAGCCCCGCTCTACATAATATATTGAAGAAAATTATAATTATTTTTCTTTTTTTAATCTTTATTGTATTTTTTCCATTACCATTCAGTCCCTTCATACACCCCTCCTTCCCATCAGCGATCACCACACTGTTGCCCATGTCCATGAGTTCTTTTTCCTTTTGCTTAATCCCTCCACCCCCCTAATCTCTCCCCCAACTAGCTGTCATCCTGCTCTCCAACTATGAGTCTGTCCCCATTTTTCTTGTTAGTTCAGGAAATTATTTAAGCAGTAGAAATATGACAGTGTCAGAACATTTGACTCAAAGAAATAGAATGACAGAATGAAACAAAGTTGAAATATATTTTTCTTATTTTTATGCTCTAAAAAATCTGCTTTTTAAACCAAAACTTGTATCAAAGCCTTTTCCTTTTTACTGTATAGATAAAGCTGTCATATATAGTAAAAATGACACAGGGAGTGGCAGAGAAGAATTCGGGATAAATATTGTAAGGCTCTTACACTATATGGGAATTGCATAACATTATTCTTTTTCTATTAATTAATTAATTAATTATTTTTCATTTAGATTTATTACAGTGACATTGGTTAAAAAGATTATATATGTTTTACGTGTCCATTTCTATGATACATGGTGTGTATATTGCATTGTGCGCTCATCACCCAAAGTCATATCATCTATGGCCACCATATGTTTAACCCCTTTGACCTTTTACTACCCATCCTTTCTCCTTCCCTCTGGTAACCGCCATACTGTTATCTGTGTCTGTGGATTTTTGTCTGTTTGTTTTTCTTGTTTGTTCATCTGTTGCTTTCAGTTTTATATCCTCCATATGAGTGAAATGATATGATTTTTAACTTTTTCTTCCTGAATTATTTTGCTTAGAATGATATTCTCAAGGTCCATCCATGTTGTTTCAAATGGCAGTGTTTCATTGTTCCTTATGGCTGAGTAGTATATACATTATATATTTCACATCTTCTTTATTCAATCATATACCAAAGGACACTTTAGTTGTTTCCATGTTTTGGCCACTGTGAATAATGCATAACATTATTCTTTTTTAGAGTTAAATTATTTAACAATTTACATTGTAAAACTTGGGGCAACCACTAAAGTTGACTTTTTAAAATAAGTATAAAAATAAGTAAATAGAGAAAATTAAACCAGAATTATATATGTATTTTCTCAATTCAGACCTGGAAAGGCAGAATAAAGGAGAAAAATGCATAAAGAAAGAACAAGTAGTACAAATAGAAAACAGCAAGAAGGTAGAATTTAATCTAACTCTACCATAACTTATTAAATATTGTTGGTATAATAACAACAGTTAAAACAGATAACAAAATTATAATAAATGTAAGAGTAATTAACCAAATTTGACCCAGATTTTATATGTAGTAGGTTAAATTGATATTGTTAAATGTTTTTTATTTTTCTTATATTATAATATTTAAAATATGTATGATGCACTTTTAAACAATTGAATAGTTTTGACCACATTACATTGTTCACTTGTTCACTGATAAACTAGTAAGAAATAACTGAAATTAAATTTTCTGTTGTATCTCCTCTTACTTATTATTTTTATATTTGATACTACTAAGATGAAACAAATTATTGAGAAAGAGCATATCCTATATGTCTATTTTCTTACATTCATGAAGAACATGAATATAATTGCAATGAACATACTATGTGTAATGCTGATCGCTTTTACTAATAATTACAGTTCAAATTATTATGAAATTGTTTTGCTAAGCTTAGAACTTTAAAAAAGCAGAAGCTAAGGCTCAAGGATATGAGATAATAGGGTTGTCGTCGGCGGCGGCAGCCGTCCGTCTCGAGAGACGATGGTGTAGCTTCTTAAGAGTCTATCTGCACCGCCGAGAATGGCTGTGCAGTCCGACTCGGGAGTGACACGGTATCTGTCTCCTCCCATGTTGAATCGACATCTTGCGATGACGCTGGAGTGTCCTCTCCAGTGAAGCTGAAGCTACAGAGCCTGGGCAGGGTGATATGGAGGGTCTGCTGTTGCCCATGCAGCAGACCCCCCCTCTCTTCGCAGCTGAAGGGTCCAAGGGAAAGACGGAGTCAATACAGCTTGGCTTCAGGTGCGCCGCAGGAGTTGCCGGTGTTGACTATAACGTCAAACCGCCTTAGGGACTCCGGCTCCGGATTTTCTGTCGGGGTTTACTCCCTTAGCCTTTCCCCTGAAGTGGTATGCCGCAAGGCAGCGGAGGTTTTTTGGAGTCAGAGTTTTCCTTCTCTGATATGAGATAATAGGGTATATTAGTACAAATTCAAGAAAAACATTTTCTTATTATACACTAACTGTGTCCTAGAAAATTTATACTAAGTACTATAGATAACAAAGTATTATAGATAACAATTGTTTTTAATAAGATTTTCCTTAAGTTGGTTGCCCTATTTTCCCTTTGGTATTATTAAGTATATATTATTTTAATACATACATCATCTAAAGTATCAGACTCAAGCACTTTTCAAAACTAAAGAAAGCCTATGAATATCAGTATGATGTAATGCAAAACAGAATTTTCAAACTTCAGTCACTGAAGACTTTAAGTGAGTTCCTAGAAACATAAAGACAATTTGCCAAACTGAAGATTGAGAATGAATTTAATAATTTGATGACTACTTTAAAATGTTTAAATTATTATTAGGGCATTAGAAATATTATCTTTATAAAGCATTACCAATTGATTATTATATGTTCATAAATAATACAAAACACAAGAATTGATCAGTACATTTTGGCTTTTTCTTTGTTCTCATATTGAGCATATTTCCTTTAGAAGCAATTACTATGTTAGGTGCAAAAATAAGTGAAAATGATTAGCATATACGTCCTTTTTACACAAGGTCTGTGCATTGTAGATGAAGGAAAATCTTTGAATAAAAGCAAGACATAACTATTATAAAAGGAAGTATAAGTAAGTGTTAAGTATATTTTCTTTATTGGACAAAGATAATTTTATTCTGGAGGATTTTTATTTGTCCTGCTTTGTAAAGAAATATAGATATCATTCAAAGAATACTAAATCTTTGGGCAAGTTATTAAGTGTCATTGTCAGGAGATGCTTTTTTGTGCCCTCTAATTAACTTTCTTTCTCTATTCTGGGCAATCAAATCAAATCAGAATTGAAATCCCCAATTCAATTCTGTCATCCTGTTCTATTATATGGGGTTGTTCCTATTGTGAATCAAAATCGAAGCAGCCTGTAAAAGACAGAAACTTAAATTATTACAGTCCCAATTACTGAGGAAATAACCAGACACAGATAAGTAGAATGAAGTAGAATGGTGAGAACAAGTTGAAATAGTCTATCAAAGTACATAGAACCAAGTGTAAGTCACCATACTGCATAAACAGAGAAGGTAAACTTAATAAAATTTATCTCTTTATCTTTATTCATATATTTTATTGCTTTAATCTTTTGTTTCTTTTATTCTTGATACTATTGCAGATGTCCCCATTTTTCCCATTTTGCCCCCTGTTATTTCAACTTTAAAAAGAAATCGTGTTGTTTTTATAATCAGTTAAGGAGGACAACCAAGCAGGCATTTTCTAAGCACCTACTAAGTGTGACAAGCTCTGCTGAGAATATGAGGATGAACCAAAAAAGATTATCTGTCACCAAAAATTCAAAGATTAAAAGGATAAAAAAATATAAAAATAATTATAAAACAGCAAGGGATGTATTCTGATAAAGAAAAGACTAAGATGAAAAGGAAATATGAAAGAAATTAGGGTGCAAGCATTAACATGTCATTGGGAAAAGTATTGAAGATGATAATCTGATCACTGGTGAAGCAGTAAGGGTAAGTTAGGCAAGACACAGTGGAGAGCCATACCAGGACAGAAGGAAAAGACTTCCCAAAGATCACAGGAGTGGAAGTAGGGAAAATCCAGAAATCATAAAAAATCCAGTATGAATTGGATATAGATTGATGTAAGTAAAATTGGTAATGGAGGGAAGTAAACAGGGATCACATCATGAAGATTCTTCTATGCCCTGAAAAATAAGTTTTGTTTTAGCTTCTGAAAAACAAGGATTTACTGATGAGTTTTACAAAAGGGAATGGCATAACCATGGTCACTATAAGGGTCCTGAACTTTGGGCCCAGCAATGAGTTTGCCAGGCAACAAATGAGTGGAGGCCAGAAGTCATTCCTCATTCTTTCAACCATCTATGCACATCAGCTGAGGGAAAGCTGCTTCAGCTTGAGGGATAGCACACTTTTTGTAATGCTTGGGCAAAGGGAATGCCTCTTTGAAATGGATTTAGCGATTAGGAGATTTGATCTATGAAATAGCCCCTGAAGAAAGCATTTTATCTATTTTATAGTTTAAACTACTGAAGTTCAAGACAATCAAAAGTCAAGAACGGTTAAGAAGAAGGGCTCTGGGTTTGAAAGTAATAGTCACTCCTTGTTGGCTGTCAGATCTTTATCAAATTACTTCACAATTCTACAACTCAGTTTTATCATGATTAAGAAAGCGATGATGATATTATCTTTCACACAGAGTTGTCATTGCTATTTATTTATTATTAATGTAATGCAAAGTGCTAATAACAATGGCTGAAACATTTTAACTATTCAACTATTTTTTGTGTTTGTTTCCCCCAATTAATTAAGTAATAAAAGATGGGTTGAGAAGCTCAACCCTGACTCCTAGTTAAGTAAGTTTTATATTTACATATAAATATATGAATTAGGTATGTCCCCCCAGAGTTTAGGTATTATTAATATAATGAGAATGGTTTGCATGACACCACTGTAACCTGGCAGCCAAGGAGAGTGGACTGGAATGTGCATGTGTGGTGAACAATGACAGCGTCACTGTTCTAGTCAATGGTGTTGGTAGTTGAAGTTGAGTGAAGTGTATTGTGTGGTTGTCTCATTCAAAATGACTGAGCATGTAAAACAACAAATCTGCATCAAATTTTGTGTTAAGCTTGAACATTCCTCTGCAGACTCTATTGAGATGATTCAGAAGGCCTCAGCTATGGACAACTGTGACTCATAGCTACATCATGACAATGCACCTGCTCATGCATCACGACTCTTGCAGAGTTTTTTAGCAAAACATAAAATTATCCAGGTGACTCAGCCCCCTACAGCCCAGATTTGGTGTCTGCAATTTCTGGCTTTTCCCAAAATTAAAATCACCATTGAAAGAAAAGAGATTTCAGACCATTGATGAGATTCAGGAAAATATGACAGGACAGCTGATGGTGATTAGAAGAACTGTGTGGTTCCAAAATGCCTACTTTGAAGGGGACTGAGGTGTCATTGTCCTGTGTACAATGTTTTTTGCATCTTGTATTTTCTTCAATAAATGTCTCTATTTTTTATATTACATGGCTGGATACCTTCTTGACAGATATTTTATATTTAAAATTTATAACAAAATTATAAGTTTAAAACACAGCTTGTTTGCAGTTCAAGTTCTCTCTCAATTGTGTACATCAATTGTGGATGCTTTAGAGCATAATACTGGAATAGACCCAGAAAAACAGGTCTGAAATGGATTTCCATAAGTAAGCTCAGCAGTAGCTCAGTTTACCTAAGCAATCTGCTCAACCTTCAAATGTTTACCAGTATCATAGACAAAATCAAAAGCAAAGAAAAGGGAGAATACAATATGTTCAAATAATTAAGCATGCTAGTGACACTTTTATTTGGAGGTATAATAAAAAATGTGCCTAAAAGATTTGTATTTAATATCAGCACAAGTCAATAAATCTTCCAGAAATTCTTTTTCAGAGGTGCCCAGAGGAGTTAGAGAGGATCAGGGACAAAATGACCTAAAGAATTCACATCTTCTATTATAAGACTATTTTCAACATCTATGAAATTCACACCCACACCCTCTATAGACTGAACACTGACTATTCTGGATATGTCATTTTTTTAATTAAGTTGCTCCAAATTTGATGTAGAAAAAACCTATCCTTTGTAATTCAAGAGTTAAAGAAGGAAGTATTAAGTCAACTTAAATTTATACACAACTACAAATGTTCAATATAAGTACAGTGTTTTTCACTCCATAAGACGCACTTTTATTTTCCCCAAAAGTGGGGGGGAAATGTCTCTGCATCTTATGGAGCAAATATTGTGTCACAGACCGTGGTGTGTATTACCTGACCTGTTGGCAGTCATGACAGCTGTTAGAAAAGGAAGTGGTGGGCCCATGCAAAACCCCTGGGGACTCTTAAATGTCTAACTTTACTGCTGAATCTCAGGGCATCTGGCCAGTATGAAGACAGTGAAGAAGAAAGTGATATCGGTGATTGTGAGCAACTGAGCTTCATAAATTCTGACACTAGCAATGATGAGTTCTTGGGTTCCCAGAAAACTAGAAGAGTACTTGCACCTTAAAGTATCTCCTCATTTGTTAATAACAGTGATGATGGTTCTTAATACTGCTGTTGACTGCTGTTCATTTTACATGGTTGAAATATTATTCTATTTCATTTTATTAAATATTTTTGTACACAATTTGGTTCAGAATATTTTTTTCTTGTTTTCTTCCTCTAAAACTAGGTTTGTCTTATGGTCAAGGGCATCTTATAGTGTGAAAAATATGGTAACTTCTTAATGCCCCTTCATCCATATTCATACACCATTTGATAAGCACCAGTTATCTGGTTGTGGCAGCATAGGAGATTAGCACTGACCACCAGCCATTGGTGATTCCAGTCCTAGTTGAGAAACATTGCTTCTTCACACTGATTCACTCATTTTTTTGTGATTCACTCTTTTTGTTTTCTATTTTAACCCTGTTGCTTTTAAGAAATGGCTATGCTGCTTGGTCTGTATTGGTCTATTTGTTTTGTGGTGTTTTTGTGTTTGTAATCACATCCAGGATGAAATATTTATTTTGAGCAAAACTAGTCTTTATCTACTTTGTGCCACAGCCTCTTATATCTCAGGCCATTATCTCACTCATTTTCTGGTAACTCACCCACTTTGTGGCAAAAGGCATGTTGAATGGTAACTAAGGTATTTTATTTTTTATTTTAATAATTTTTTATTAAACTCAAAACAAAAGTACTCATTATGAAAACCACAATTTCAATTCTGCTCTGGTTTACTCAGAAAAAATACTTAATATGCATATCAAATTTGACTTCTTACCCTTGGTAAACTTGCAACAACTCATTTTTTATATACTCTTTTAATCATTTCCTCTGCTGAATAGTTTAGAAGTTTAAGGGAATGGTGAATACCTGAGATACTTTTTTAAAGGTAGAAAATATAACACTATTATTTTCATCTCTGTTCAAATGCTGAGCAATTATTCTTTTGTAAAACTTCTAACAGAGGTCAGAAAAATAGTTTGAATTAGGAATGGAGTCATTGATAAAAGATGATAGTCACTTTGTCCTGATTTGATACCTTACATAATAAAACTACACAGAAACATAATAATTGATGAAAACATAGAAGATGGTCTTTTTAATGAATTATCACATTCAAACGTGGGCTCGTTATTTTAAATATGAGTCAACTGTACCTACTGATAAGATGCCAAAAAGATCAAGAAGCTATATAAGTGACACAGACAAGAACTAACTCCCTGTAGTCTGAATACATAATATGGAAATAAAGTTAGGAAACCATGGTAAAATTCTCTAAGTAGTATAAAACAGGGGAAGATAAATAGGCTTATGCCATTTTGGTGAATGAACTATGTCCTGGCCTAATGAAGCTATTTGTTGACCTCTGAAATCATGATGTTTCATGTCTCTGACCTTTGAACACACCACCCTTCTACTCAGAATGATGTCATTTAAGACTACGCATTTTAGGAGAAGAATGTAAGGGCAGTTACCACCTCTAGGAAGCCAAGCTCCTCTACACTGAGAGAATAATAATGTGTGCATCTGGCAACTGTAAATATTTATTAGATTCATGAATGAAAATCACAATATAAAGATTAATCAATGAATCCCAAAGTGAATAGATTCATTTTAAAGTGTAAAACACATATTATCTTAGGGAAAGAAAAAATAAGAGGATATTTTACAACAAAAGTTGTATACACTTGAAACACTGAAGATTTATAGGGGTCAGTGATATAAAGAGGTTGACATAAAGAGATTTACTATCTAAAGAATCTGAAGCAATTATTTTTAAAAATGACATAGACATTTATACTATTTACATAACATTTGTGATTCAATTGATATTGGAAAATAATGCAGACTACTTTTCAAAAATTTGCCATGGCACTGTTGTTAGAAACTAAGCTCTTTCTCTTTTTATTTTTTGTAATTTTATTTTTCAATTATAGTTGACATACACTATATTAGTTTCAGGTGTAAAACATAGTGATTAGACACTTATATGCCTTATGAAGTGATCACCCTGATAAGTCTAGTCTCTTTGTTTCAAATGTAATATATTTTAGGTTTTCTCATATTAGAATTTCTTTAATTTTTAAAATTTCACAAATAAACTATAAAATAACATATTTTACTAAATGTTTCTATATGTTAAAGTATTTTGCCTATAATCATCAATATAGCAATTGAACGATTTACAATATATTAAAAACCAATGTGCTTTGTTAATACTTTTACTTATTTTGACTAAAAAATAGTTTAGACACCAAAAATATTAACTAATATGGTAGTAATTTAATAAAGAATACTGTCATTCTTCATAACTGTTTTTCCTGAGATAAATGGCATGAAAGTTACATGAAATGGATTTCTGAATTTATGATTATACTCATATGACAGATGTAATGTGGCCTATTAATCTGACTATATGAAATTTCTCTCCAGTTACCAATCAGTTTTAATCTCAGCAAGTTCCAAGGGCTTTCTAACCTTCTAAGACCACCGATGTGCTATATAATTCTTGCTCAATTTTTACTATATTCCACAACACCTAGAATGATATTAGTTAATATCACTATTTTAAAATTGTGTTATAAATTTCTGACCTGGTTCTGTTAATGACAATTGAGATGTGATAGTAAAATTTCTAAAAATAAATATTTTAATTTAAATTTTAACACTTTTCTATAAGATACTCTAACTTATATTTACTAGAGAGTAAATTTTTTTCATCACAATTTAAACAAATTTACATATTCAACACAATATCCCCCTTTCAGTCTCCTGAGGTGTACTTGAAAATGCCCTCCAGAGCCTCTGAGGACAAAAATCCTAAGGGTGGTTTGCTTGGGGAAAAGTAGAGACTGCTGTTTTGTTTTTAATCCTTGCTAAATTATACCTTCTGAGCTCAGAACCACAGGTTAATCAATTAAAGGTATGAGTGAGGAAAGAGATTAGAGATGCTAAGGAAGAAAAGCACAAAGATGTAGATTTTAGTATTCAGTATTAACCCAGTTATCTCAGCAGGTACCAGTAGTACCAATAGTTTTGCCATTTCTTCACTTTAGTGTCTGATAATATGCCAGAAGTTGTGTCTGCGTGAAATCTATTTAATGTTCACAATCACATGGCATTTATAAAATAACAAGGGTATTACCGAGCCAAAACTGAAATATGAAGAGCTCTGAATCAAATTCCAGACTCTTTGACTCCAGTCCTTCACTGTTCTCTATACCAGGCATAAGAGGTTCATAGCAGAGTTGCATTTTACATTGATATTAAGCTCAGAAATCAGATGTTAAATTAAAATTGCTAGAATTAAAAGTCATAAGTTAAATATCTTCAAATCATTGTATAGTCTTAAGGAACTGGGAACTTGGTGTTTAATTTTGCAAAATTAACCTTTTTTTTTGTTCTTAGCATTTTTTCTTTTGCATTGGCTAAGGGGACTACATGCAGATGAATTGGAAAAGGGATAAACAGTCAAATTGCATCCACTCTCTTCTCTCTCTTCCCTCTAATACATCCAGATGTTAACCAATCCTTCCCTTAGTCACAGGGATCCATTTATATTGACATTAGAAATCTATTCATTGAGCTATGACTAAATCATTTTAGGCTCTTGATCCCCAAACTATTCCTAACATTCGATATCTTTGTTCCTTATCAGTGACAATGGCAGGGCACTTTTATTTGCTAATTCTTCATTCTGAAAATATTTCTTTAATCAAAATTTGTAAGTTTTTTTAAGTGAGTAAAATAGCAAATGCAGCAGAACCACGATTTAATCAATAGCTGATCTATCTTGCTGACAAATTAAATAAAAACAACTATCAAATGAACAAAAGTTATTTTTTCCCATATATCCACATGTCTGGTATAGAAGTACATATAATAATACCATTATAGGTTGGGTGACACCGAAATATAAATCTTGGAAAAAGTTTATGTGTTTTCTACAATTTTTCATTAAAATATCACAGTTTAGTTAAATCTCAAAATCCTTTATTTTTATCCAGTAGTACCTAGAATTATATGTTAATAACAATATTTATTATATATTTAGTCATAAAACGTTAAATGCATACAAAAGTATTTCTTCTTGAAATATTACTGCAAAAATTATTGCCATAATGCTTAAATTGTTTTGAAAAAGTAAGTACCATTTGTTCCTCCTGCAGTTTCATTTTTATAGTGTTGTTTTAATGACTATTCCTGTAGAAATTTGTAGTAATAAATCTGATCCTCAGCTTCCAATTCTTTGTTACATGGTATTTAAATTTCTTGAATAGGAAACAGCTTCTACTGCTGCATAAGAAATTATCCCCAGAGTCCTTTTGAGACTTGCGGCCAAGATGGAGGCATAGACAGACATGCTGCATCTCCCTCTACAACTAAGAAGGAATATAACTACCTCAAAACTAGAAACAACCAGAAGTTCCATAAAATCAAATTGCACAGGAGTCCAACAAACAAAGATATAAAGAAGAAATACTCATCCAGACAGGTAGAAGGGGTGGA
Organism: Furipterus horrens; assembly: GCF_987537825.1. Lineage (NCBI taxonomy): Eukaryota > Metazoa > Chordata > Mammalia > Chiroptera > Furipteridae > Furipterus > Furipterus horrens. The sequence continues at coordinate 63,464,114 of NW_028327182.1, forward strand.
GCTGGGGCAGAGAGAACGCTGTGTGGTGGCGGCAGCAGCAGCAACAGTGGCAGGCTGGTGAAAACCACAGTTACATGTTTTTAAAAGTAAGGAGGGACACCTGGGGAGTGTTCCCAGATCCTCACCAGACCATATAGCTCACAGTCCCAGCACCTGGGAATATCAAGCCTAATTGCTTCTAACTGTGCAAACCAGTAGGGGTTGGGGCAGAGACAGAGACAGAAACTGCCAGTCTCTCAGAAGAGTCTGCTTAGTTAAAGGGACCCCACAGTCCTAGAACATTCGCAGACCCACCCACTCTGGGAATGATGACCAGGGTAACATCTAGAGAGGCACCAGTCCCATACAGAATGGGAGAAGTGCCTGGAAAAGGGGTGAGTGCTGGGCAAGCGACATTGTTCCCTCTCAAACCCCTCTCCACAACGTGGTAAAATACATCCCCCATACTGACGAATACCTAAGGCTTTGCCCCTAATAATGTAACCAGAGAGACAGCTCTACCTAAGACACAGAGGCAAAGAAACACAGGAGCCTGTCAAGATGAGACATAAAAGTATGGCCCAAAAGAGGAAATGGATCAAGATTCCAGTGGGAGAACTATGTGAGGAGAAGATAGTCAACCTAAAAGATGAAGAGATAGCCAACCTAATAGATGCAGAATTTCAAACATTGGTGATAAAGATGCTCACAGGCTTGACATATATGCTTAAGTATGGCAAGTGCATAAGAAAAGAAGTGAAGGCTATGTTAAGTGAAAGGAAGAAAAATCCACACAAAACTAATGATGAAGGGAAGAAAACAGGGGTTCAAATCAATTATTTGGATAATAAGAAAGAAAAAACAGTCAACCAGTAGAGAATGAGGATATAAGAATTTTTTAAAAATGAGGAGAGGCTTGGGAACCTCTGGGACAACTTTAAATGTGTCAATATATGAATCATGGGGGTGCCACAAGGAGAAGAGGACATGTAAGAAATTAAAAACTTATGTAAAAAAATAATGGAGGAAAAGTTTCCATATTTTGCAAAGGAAATACACATACAAGTCCAGGAAGCACAAAGAGTCCCAGGTAAGCTGGACCGAGAGGGGACCACACCAAGACACATCATGATTAAAATGCTAAGTGTGAAAGATAAAGAGAGAATCCTAAAAGCAGCAAGAGAGAAGTGAAGAGTTGCCTACAAAGAGGTACCTATAAGACTATCAGCTGCTTTTTCAAAAGACACTTTGTAGGCAAGAAGGGACTGGCAAGCAGTATTCAATGTGATGAAAAGCAGGGACCTACAACCAAGATTACTCTATCCAGCAAAGCTATAATTTAGAATGGAAAGGCAGATGAAGTGCTTCCCAGACACAGTAAAGCTAAAAGAGTTCATCCTCACCAAGCCATTATTATATGAAATGTCAAAGGGACTTACTTAAGAAAAAGAAGATCAACACTATGAACACTAAAATGACAACAAACTCACAACTATGAACAACTGAATCTAAAAAATAAAAACAAAATTCAACTAAGCAAACCAGAATAGGAACAGAATCATAAGTATGAGGATCATTTGTAGGGTTTTCAGTTGGGAGGGGGGAGAGGGAGAAATGGGGACATGGTGCATGGATTAAGAAGCATAATTGGTTGGTACAAAATAGACAGTAGGAAGATAAGAATCATATAGGAAAGGGTGAAGTCAAAGAACTTATATGAATGACCCATGGACATGAACTAAGGAGGTGGGATTGCTGGAGGGAGTGGGGGTGCTGGGCAGAGGGGAGCAAAGGGGAAAAAATTGGGACTGTTACAGAAATAGGGGAGTCCAAAAATCCCCGGAGTTTGTGGCTGGGGGATAAGGAGAAAGAAGCAGCTTTCAGAATGCCTCCACATGCCTGAGGCTGGTGACTGGTGTCTTTCATTATGCAAAATTGCTTGGATGCTTCCAAGGCCTCAGGTGGGTGGGAGGAGTCTTGAACCAGAGGATGGTATGGAAAGCACACAGAGCCTACGTGGAGTTCTGTGAATGGTCAGAACTGTTGGAAACACCCACTGCATCACAGGACGCAATCAGGGATATATATAGGCAGCTGCAAACACTTTAGGTTGGCGGTGCGCTCTGGGGTTGTCTCCCTCGCTGGTGGGTGTTTACAGGGGTGCCCTGGAGAAGGAGAGGAGATCCACGCGGTTTACAGAAAGAAGACAGTTTGCAAGGAGGCTGAGAATCCTGGCGGTTTTGTATTGAGAGCTGAAGGGCACCACAGCACAGAAAGGACCTCCCCAATCAGATTGAATGATTGGCAGCCGCTGGTAAAGCTGGACTGTGTTTGGGAAGTAGGGAAACGGTGTTTCTGACCTTCCTAAAACTGGCTAGGTTTGGTAGGGGGGAGGCAAGGATATGTGTAACTGTTAAATAAACAATTTTCTTTTCACTCAACTAAAATATTAAGAGTTGTAATTCTGGCGGCGGGCAATCAGACCTCTAACTAAAGAGCCCATGGGATTGTTTTCAATTGGAGCAGCCCAGGGGTTCTGTAACAGAACTACTGTAACAACATAATCAATAAAATATACTTTAAAAAGGGAAATTATCCCCAGATTAACAGGTTTAAAAATTTGTAATCATATAGAAATATATCAGTATATTTAATTAACATATACTTGTGATTCTGAGATCAGAAGCTCAGGCTAGGCTCAGCTGTGAATTCCTGTGGCTCCCTGTGGTCTCTACCATGGTCTTTTACTCAGCTTCATTGAGCTGGTGCCTGGTTATGACTAAAAATTTCAAAATAGGAGTCCAGCTGGGGCTCTCAACAGATGAGGTGGCATTACCTGTCCTGCACACGGCTGCTTGGATTTTCACACAGCATCAAACTGCCTTCCAAGAGAACATTTCCTGTGTGTGAATGAGAACTATACACATCTCCTAAAGACAGCCATGAAAGTAATATAAATTCTCTTCTGCCACGTCATGTAGAAAAATAATTGACAGGTTCAACCAAGATTAAAAAGAGAACTAGACTCGCTTCTTGATGGAGAGTTTCAAGGTGATCATGCAAAAAGATTTTAAGTTTAAAGTATTCCTGTAACCAGTTTTAGATATACAATCTAACAGAAAAAGCCTTCTCAAATAACTCATAGCTTAAATTCAAAAAAATAAACCGAAAATCAATTATATTGCAGAGTTTATTTTGTTTAATGGTATGAAAATGTGTGCTTCAAAACAATTCTACGAAGAAGTATGAGATAATCTGATATCTACAATCTACTTTTTTAAAGATTTTATCATGAGACCAATGAGCAGTTACAGAAGTGTTTTTACTATATTAAAATGTAAAATTTGAAAAGATCACTGAGGTTGTTGGAAGAGGAATAAGTAGCAGTGGAGTGAGTTGGAGAGGAGCTAAAACTCAATTTGAGGAAGATCTATCAAAAGACAGTTCATCTGAAAATCTGGTGGTTAGTACTATGATCATTTACATGGAGAGGAAGATAAATGAGCATATTTTGAACAATTTATTTAATTTAATAGCATATCATTTTTTTCATATTATAGTGTCTCTAAAGTTGAGAGTGCTTGTAACGCCTGGTAGCATATCAATTTGGCAGCATTATTTTTCTCAGTGTTAAATGAGGTTTGCTATAATAAATACCATCTTCAGTGCAAAAATACATGATATTTTGGGTAGTACTAGACTGTAGATGTTTGTTGAACTGGCGGACAGTCAAGTTTGAATAAGTTATCTTCCTTAATTATAATTTTTTGAAATATTATATATAATGGTAACTCAAATGTATCATGGGATTGATGTGTTTGTGTTTTAACTAAGCTAAAAAGAAATCTAGAATTTGACCCTAAGTGACCAGATACGGTCATGTTGATCTGACATAAAAAAAAAGTTAGCATTGTTTCTTATTCAGTTTTACTCTTTTCATTCCAAAATTTGAAGAAATATTTGAAATGTTCTTTGTAGCAAATGCTTTTGTCTACATAGGATAGAAAAAATTTCACTAAGCTTTAATGTTCTTCTCAAATTCATTTTGAGTGGCAGTTCACAAGTAAGAGCAAGCTCCAAAAGATGAAATGAGGTAGGGCAGTGTAATCGTACATCATTCAGACCTTGTCCATTTTTACCCCAAGCCTTACCAATTATCTACTTTTTCACTTGTCACCAACTTATTAAGCCTCCTTTACAATAATTAGTCTTTCTGAGAAATATTTAAAGAGGTGTACAAGACTAAAATACTAATCTATTAATAGATTATAGAACCTTACTTTCTCAAATATATAGTTCAATATATATTGATTAATAATGATAAATAAATCCGTTATATAGAATCTCAATAAATTCTAGTTAATTAGCAGTAGGTTATGGAATGGTTCTCACTGAAGAAAACCTCAAATGCTATATATTTTACCATATTTATTGTTTCATGAGACAATTTAATGATATTAACATTATGATCAAAATGGTATCTTGTAGTTAGTACCTTATTTACTCAAAAATTAAAGTTTATTTTTAGAAGTTCTCCTAAATGGAAGACACACGTGAGAGCAGGTCACAAAATATATGTTACGACTGGTTCAAGTTTTTTAAAGAATTATTTCTGGAAATCACTTCAACTACCTGTTATTTGGTGGTTTAATGCTGTTAATTAAAGTTGCATGCTCTTTTATTATGGGGACTGGAGAGTGTTGGGTGCTATAAGAGTTGTGACTGATTTAGTCAAACAATATTTATGCATGTATAGAACAGATCTTAGTTGATTTCAGTGCAATGAATTCTTAATGTATAGATCAAGCTATTGAGCCTATGTTAAAAAGACATCTACTTACTTTTTTTTTTCCTATTAAAAGGGGTGTATTTCCTCTCATCAGATTATATATACCCTCTCACCCTGTCATCATTTTAATCAATAGAATTTGTCTGTAGCTACTTGGGGTTAAAGAGTAGTCTAAATCTATGAATCAACATAAGGCTAAGCAGTTCATACAGGGGTTGACCCTGTGATCTTGGCCTTGTTAGCTCAGTGGTTAGTGTGCTTAATCATCTAATCACCGTTGTTCATTCAGTCAGCTGCAGGGACTGTAGTAAATAGAAGGGAAAAAGCCTTGGAAATTGAAATTATGCCTTCCTATTTTTTAAAAATTTTTGAAGTATTCCCACTTTAAATTACAGAACACTGACAAGTTGCTTGATGTATCAGGCTAAATCACCAGGATAATGATATGTGCAGTGTGTATCCATGTGGATTTATTCAGAAGTGATTTAGGTGTTTTGCCACAGGGGTTTTCAGAATCTCATTTTTGATATGGTTTTATAAGGTCTGGCATTTCTAGTACTGTTTTTGTTTATGGTAGAGAACATTTATTATAAAAATTTTATTATCAGATACAATGGAATTTCTTGTTTATCATAAGTTACTTAAATTTAGTAGTATTTATAAATTTTGTGACATCATCTTTTCTATTTTTCAGCAGAACAATAAAATTAAGTAGTAAATTTCTGTAAGAAGTAATATATACCTTATTAGTATGATGTGTCATAATACTAAATGCTAGATATTATTAGGAAAAAAGAAGTGATATCTGTTTTAACCTGACATTACTTGATTTGAGTAAAAACACTATATATTAATTTAAGAAATATAAATCAATTAAACCCAATGTTTTATATTTGATTTTCAAATATAAGATAGAATGAAAGAGATGTTGTTTACTTAGATTCTTTGAAGACATTCTTCAGAATAAAATTTAAAGTAGAAAACTAGAAAGTTATATTTAAAGTATGTGTATTTGCTTTATACTCCATATGCATAAATATTATTTTCTCATGAACCAAATCTAATTTAGAGGACTCTAGATTTGAAAATAAGGTCCTCTGCCTTATTATTATTTATCATGCATGAAAAATAAGTTTATTGGCAATTTTAAAAATTAGTCCCGTTACTAACAAAATGAAGCTCATATGTAAGTAAGCATAAAATAACTAAATAAAAAAACAAATATTCTCCAAATATTCAAACATAATGACACAATGCAGAAATTAAATAAAATGATGATTGTCTAAACACTGGAAGACAGTTGTTGAGGTAGCATTTAACAAGAAATTATATAATGGCCTAAATACCACTGCACCCAAGAGAGAAAATTTATTTATAAGAAATTTCAGGAGGGATTTTAACAATGGGCACTGTAAGTTTCAAATTTTGATCTGTGTGGTGGCAGCTAATGAGCATAAAAAAATAGCCAGTTAATGGAGATTTTGCACTTTAAATTATAAATACTGAATCTGAACATACTCAGCAATTTCTTCAAATCTGCAATTAGCATTCAAGTCTGACACAAGTCATGATGAAATATTGACCAGCCCATAAGGTTTCTGTGTAATACACTCTGAGTTTCCATTGACTACAAGCTCTCCAAATAAGATTTTAAGAAAATAACATAATTTTGTAACAGTGGAAAATTTTAACGGTGGGAAATTGTAACCCACCCCACCATTTTTACATTGTTTCTGGAAGTGCTGACTCTGACTAATACATAGCTTATAGATAAGCAACACGTTTTTATAAGATTCCTAAGAAGTAACTTCAAAATATACAGACTCCAACCTTCAGGCATCCTAGCTCTTGGAGATTTGCTGACCTTCTATCTTGGAGCCAGGAGGACGTGAAGCCAGGATGACTAAACCAGGATGAGGCACACGAGACCATCACTTGCCTTATCAGAATGTACTGTGCTCCTCTGGAGATAAAGAACTTTTCAACCCCCTTCCTTGATCTCTTTGTTCTGTTCCTCTCTCCTTCCTTATAAACACCTCTATCTCCATTGAGATGTAGAGATAGGCTTTGAGATATGAGCCCTCCATATCCCAAGTTATTGGCACCTTAAAATAAAAAACTTTCCTTTACATCAGCACTTGCCTTTTGAGTATTAGTTTTCTACAGAGGCAGGCAGCTGGACCTGTATTCAGTTACAATTTGAGGATCACCAAAAACATTCCACTGCCAGTGAGCCTAAGACACAAGAGATTATATTCCATTTTACAGGGTCCAAATAACATTTATAAAACTAGAGATCAGATTAACTATATTCTAATGTATTTGCATAGATTATAGTTGTCTTTCTACATCCCAGCTCACCAGTCCCACAATTTCAATATGTCTCCCCCAATAAGAAACTGAGAATCAGATCATTGAACAGGAATAAAGATTATATTTTATACAGGGAAGGAGGATTCCCATCAGGGAATCTAAAAGCATGTTTAGACAGAGAAAAACCTTTGAAGTAGAGTATATGGGACTTGAACATTGTTTCAAATATCAGATAACCAAGAAGAAGGAAGAAGCTCCCATCTCATAAGAGATGCCTGTGGTAGACACTGGTAATGACTAAAAAGCTAAGTCTGTGAACTGTGGTCTAGCTCTAAAATTCAAAAAAAAAGAATTAGATCCTCAGAACTGTCCCAGGAAAAATCCATGCACTAAGATGGCAAACAAGGGATATGAATATGTACTCATTTTTCCAAAACAGCAATGAAAAAAAAAAAGTCTACTAGAAAAGGCAAAACAAATGAGGGGGGAAAGAAGACCATGCTGAAAACTCAAGAAAGAAGAGCTGTCTGAAAAACCAAGATATATATTGCAATATTCAGAGGCAAGTTTTAAAAGTATGCATGTCTCATAAACAAGTAAGACGTACTCTTAAAGAAAACACAAAAAAATTTTGAAAAAAAATGGCACCAAAGGGCAGAAAATTAAGAATTATTAATAGTTTTAAGAAAAAAAATGTGTTGTTACAACAGCAGCTTTTAATTTGTTGAGCTAAATGAAAAGAGTGTACAGTGTTCAATCAAAATGAACCCCAGGATATTCATTACTGCTCAAAAGAAGTAATTGGCATGATAATTGTGCTTCTGTTCTAAACAACTAGAATATTGAACAAATATATAAAACAATACTTCTTAGACATTGGACGAGTCAGTGCAGGACTTTGAACCTTTAGAGAAAGGAAATAAAAAGTGAACTCTAATCTTGGCTTTTTGCTTGGAGGCAATATCTAAACTGTACTGAGGAAAGGGAAAACACACTCTCAGCTGGGGGTTGATGAGTTCTCTGAGTTCAGGACACAGACATAGCAGCTCACAGATGCCAAAGCAGCTATTATATAAAGGACAGAGTACTAATAAGAAAGGGGTAGGCAAAGTAAAAAAAAACTTAAAATGCATAGCATTGTTATAAGTGATTTACTTATTTAACAAACAAATAAGCAAACACGTCTCCCCCCCCCAAAAAAAAGAAAAGAAAAAAGCATATATACTGGAAGTATATAAAATGAAGTATAAGCATAGATTATATTATTATTTAATAGATATATTTTAACTTTCTCAGTCATCTTAGGTGACATATAATTGGGCCAAAGATACATTAAAAGCAACAGCCATGTCGTCGGCAGCCGTCCGTCTCGAGAGACGATGGTGTAGCTTCTTAAGAGTCTATCTGCACCGCCGAGAATGGCTGTGCAGTCCGACTCGGGAGTGACACGGTATCTGTCTCCTCCCGTGTTGAATCGACATCTTGCGATGACGCTGGAGTGTCCTCTCCAGTGAAGCTGAAGCTACAGAGCCTGGGCAGGGTGATATGGAGGGTCTGCTGTTGCTCATGCAGCAGACCCCCCCTCTCTTCGCAGCTGAAGGGTCCAAGGGAAAGACGGAGTCAATACAGCTTGGCTTCAGGTGCGCCGCAGGAGTTGCCGGTGTTGACTACAACGTCAAACCGCCTTAGGGACTCCGGCTCCGGATTTTCTGTCGGGGTTTACTCCCTTAGCCTTTCCCCTGAAGAGGTATGCCGCAAGGCAGCGGAGGTTTTTTGGAGTCAGAGTTTTCCTTCTCTGATGTGCCCTGACTGGAAGATCGAACCAGCGACACTTAGCTCGCAGGCCGACGCTCAATCCACTGAGCCAAACCAGCCAGGGTTAACAGCCATGTACACCCCATTATAATACTGAGGAGTCAACATAGAGACAAGGAACAAGTATGATTAAGTATGCCTTAACTTCTATATTTCCTTGTCTTAGAGCACTCTCTTCTTGCTATAATAAGATACTATTTTTCCATTCTGTAGTTCATTTATGCTACCTTTAGTACTTTATTTTTATTGGAGAAAAAGCTTTAGATCTTAATGCATTAGCTAAATAACAGTAATTTAGTGCTGGCATTTTAAACTTCAATTGATTTTTCTTGTAATCATTGATTTATAAAAGGAGTATTTTTCTCCACTAAAATGTTTGCTCTTTTGGTTTTTATTTTCCTTAATACAAAAACATATTGACATGGTAATGAAAATAATTTAAAATCTTAAACTTAATATTGAGTTGCAATATTATCGGATTCTTACAGACATTGAAATATAAAATGCAGAAGAGGACCATGTAAAGCATATATTTGTCAATACCAGGTCTTCTTTAGAGTGAAAATATATCTCTACTTTTCAAAAAGACAAGAATTATACAGAATTGGTGCTCCAGAACACTTGTCAACAATGAAGATGTAGCCAGCCTAATAATTCTGAGACTCAAATAGGTTTAAAACTTAATAAACACTTCATAGCTAAGACATGACAAAACCAGAATTAGAATCCACCAGAGCCATCCCTTGGGTCTACAGATTCTTAGGCAAATATGTTTTGGGGCAATTTTCTATTTTTACATAATTTTAAAAATATTACAGAAAGGTGCTCAATATCACTAATAATTAGGAAAATGCAAATAAAAATTACAAGATACCATTTTACACCCACTGGAATTGCTATTAGCAAAAATAGCAAGTGTTGATAAGTGTGTAAAAAAATTGGAAAACTTGTTCATTGCTATTGGGAGTGTAAAATGGTATAGCTACTATGTAACACTGTATGGTGGTTACTCAAAAAAATTAAAAAGGTAATTACCAAATGATCTAGTAACTTCTGATGCATACCAAAAGTTAATTGAAAGCAAGTAGTTGAATAGATATTTTTATATACGTTTATAGCATCTTTATTCACAACAGCTAAATGGTAGAAGAAACTCAAATGTCTATCAACAGATAAATGGATAAACAAAATATGATATATTCATGCAATTGAATATCATTTAGCCTTAAAAAGAAATAAAGTTTAGAAGCATGCTACAACATGGATTAGT